>NC_069145.1:8001369-8002462 GCF_943734635.1 Anopheles cruzii
CATCGTACAGTCAACACGTGACGACGCACACGCAAAGAAAGTGTCAGCTCACTGGAGGAGGGTTCACAGGGGGGGGCTGTCCGAAAGCATTGCAAACCCCCGCCGTTGCTTGATTTTCCCTGCTCCTTACAACCACCGCCCGCCCGCCCGCCACATGCTCGTTTCGACAGGACTAACAGTCTACCTTCACAACGCCTGCCTCTTCCTAGTGCTCCTCTGTCGTCATGTTTCGGTATCTTACAGCAAAACGCTTCTCCGGTTGCAATCTTCATATCACGATCGCCGTGTACGGAATGCGGAAGCACCTGTGTCTAAATTACCTTGTTCTAAATGCAATGCAAAACAAAGTACGCAAATAAGCTCCTTTTTAAACCATTTCGCCTACTATTCTAGAACAACTCAGCATTGACTGCATATTACTGCAATTAGTATTACGCGCACACCATTACTACTACTAATACTAGACTACGGCGCAGCGTGTTACGATGCGGTTTGTTCGTCTTATTATATACATACATACTAGCTGTATTTGTTGTTTTGTGTAGACTCTATTGTGCAAGCATCATCATTCGGAACTTCTACCTTCCTTTCGTACCACTACCACGCATCACCTCAAACTACTATGACCTAGTAACGTGTTGATTACAAAGGTTTTCTGTTCTCTTCTCGCTTGAACTTGGTTTTTGTGTTGAATATATACTTTACATACCTCAAGCATACATTAGCCGTAACCCCGTATCCGTAACCAGTCGTTTGATTGTTGTATGTAGCGTTGAACATTTTGAAGGTTTGAATTCGTTCAGGATTGGCAAGTAATGGATTAACCTGCAGGTTTAGATAATCGGTGATCCCCCCACTGCTACCTACGCTGGTATTGGGAAATGAAAAGTAGAAAACGTTTGCATAAAATCCCACAAATGCATTCAAGTTTTTCACCTTTTTTGTGCCCCACTCACGCATGCCCGGAGTGGGTACAGAAGCGAGGAAAAGCTTGACCACTAAAATCGTAAAATAAGTAAATCGAGATAAACACACTCTACTCCAAGTAGGATGTGTTTAGATCTCACTAACAGAGAAGCAAAAATGTGGGAGA
>NC_069145.1:8002962-8004698 GCF_943734635.1 Anopheles cruzii
AAAAAAACCACACAAGCGAGCAAATAACATCAATCTTCACTCTATCGCCCTTTTCTCTTAACCTGATGGCAGTCAATAAAGATGCATATAATTGTAACTGATATTCACGGGAAGTGTTTTTTATCACTCGTGCCGATAGCTCCTTCATGGGCGCCTAATTGTCGAAGCAACGTGCGTGCGGGGTATTTATTGATCATACCTTTACAATTTTTCGATACATGTTTTAGTTGTCTAGGAAAGTCTCTCTTCAACCCCCTCTAACTTAGAAGCGATCGATGAGCTGCAATATGTGGGCTTGCTCTTGCTCACGCCAGTCACTGTCGCTTGCGTCGCCAAGGTTGCCGGCATATTCGCGCATAACGTGGCGAATCGTCTTCATCGAACCGTGGTGCAGGTTGAGGATCTTCAGCACGCGCTGCTTCACCACCTCCGTGCAGCTGATCTCGAGCACAACATAGTCGATCAGCTGCAGCGTAAACAGTCCGCCCGATAAGCGCTTCACGTAGATGGCATCATCATCTGGCTCCTCGTCGTCGTCCTCGGTGCGCTGGAAGACATTGTGGCGAGACATGAAGCCTTAAGTTAGTTGTCCGGAGCTACCCATTATCAAAACTACTCACCATCTGCTGATCGATCTCCCGATCCAAGGCTTCCACCTTTTCGAGGTACTTCCGGTGCAGCTCCATTAGCCGCTCGATCTTTTCGTAATCGTTCTCGGTGAACTTGGCCAACAACCGCTGGCGCTGCGAACCTTTGCAATTGTGCAGCATGCTTGCGATGATCGACACGATGTGTTCCTCGTGCTCATCCGCCCCAAGCAATCGATTCTTGTTCCGCTTCGGGGTTTTCATAAACAGTGGAAAGATCGTGCGCAGACCAAGAATGTCGACAAACTTGTTACAATTATCCCGTCCATCCGGGCCAGACATGGCGTGGTCAAGCACCTTCAGCGACCCATTCCGTGAGAGTTTCTTTTCGCGCAGCATTAGATTCATGAGCTGCAAACCCTCGCCCTTGAGGAATTTTTCGCGATTTTCACGAGCCATCAGCGCAGAGCAGAGGCTATTGAACAGGTTCTCCATAAACTCCTGCTCCTCGGCCGAAGCTGGATCGTGCCGTTTGTAGGCGGCCAGCTGCTGCAGCAACACGTCGATACCGTCGATACTGCCCAGCATGATCCGATTTACGTTCGTGTTTTGCACCAGAATCGACAGAATTTCGCTACAGTACAGCTTATTTGCATCGAACGGCATTTTGGCACGGAGACGCTTCAGTATCCACTGCAGCAGACCCTGCTCGGCCACCTCCTTCGCTATCTCTGGCCGGATTTCGATAAGATTCTCGAATATGGCCAATGTGTTGTGCACTCCGTCCGCTTCCTCCTTGACTGTTTCCTGTAGGCGTTCGAGATTTTGCACCAACAAACCGGCCGCCTGCTGGCTGCGTAGCGCTTCGATGAGCGTTTCCGCACCGTCCAAGCTTTCGTGCAGGATGTCGACATCGGTCAGTTCCTGCAGTAGGTCCACCACCGCCACGCTGATGTCGGAGTTCTGATGCGACAGCAACTCCAGCAAACTGGCCACCCCGTTCAGCTCGACCAGCAACGGGTACAGATCGGGCACGGTGGCCACGGAGTGCAACTCCTGGATCGCGTCGTTTAACTCTATCTCGCTTTCCATGAACTTTTCCGCATTGTCCGGAAACTTGATGCGCATTTCCTGGTTCTTCAGGACACG
>NC_069145.1:8005198-8063460 GCF_943734635.1 Anopheles cruzii
CAAAGGCAGCACCGCGTAGCCGCAGCCGCACACAAAGCAGTGCCGCATTGGCTTTATATGCTCTCGCAATCGATAATGGAAATGCACATTAATTCCTAATGAAATCCCGACGTTCCGGGGGCGAATGATACTCATTAAATCCATTCAAAATTGATCGAATCAGCTTCCTGCCGAACGGGCGGCCCACACGCGGTCACGGCGGGGCTTTGATATCGCAGCATTTGGACGTTTCGATGGCATTTCCATTACGGCTCAGCGCACACACAAAGCGAGCGAGTGCGAACTAAAATAGTAGTAAGCTCCCTGGGCATCGGGAAAACCCTGGCGCTGGAAAAAACCTGGGGCTCATCCCTTCAAATGGACTGTGACTTTCCTCGGCTCACCGCGAAGCGTAGCGTGACGCGTGGCACATGATTTATCGAACTTCTTTTAACCATTGACAAGGGTTTGGTTGCGTGTGCGACACGCACATGCGTGAGTAATTATCCATCGTCCTGTGAGCACCTCTAAGAAACTATTGATAAATTACCGAAAAACCCGAAGGAGGTCCTGTTGACGTCACAAAGAACTGTTGTTACCCTCTCTCTCGATGGTTCCAACGGGTTCCAACGAAGGCACCAACGTTGGATCCCAGTTCCAGCAAAAATGACGTCCGGTTGACACGATCCGCCGCGTCAGATAATTTTTACTTCAAATTACGTCCCCCACAAAGCGGCCACAGGCGAAGAACATTTTGCAGCCATAAACGAAACACCCATCAGCGGTCTGCGTTTGCATTTTAATGCGCTAAAAAATTGGTTTCTCTCAGCCCACGGGCGCGCAATAACGCGATGGTCGTGGTTGATGAGCCAGAAACGAGCGACCAAACGAGGAAAAAAAAAGGATAATTTCAACGAATTCTAATCTTCCAACGGTTGTTTGCTCACGCGCACACGCCGGTGCTAGGTAACCACCCCGCCGCAAACGAGTCCTCATCTCGTTTAGGGATCTTGGGAAAGCGCAGCATCCGCGCAGCCTGACGGTTTTCCGGACCGCTAAGTAAAGAAAAAACCGTATGCTCGGAATAGACAGGGAGAGAGAGAGCAATGTTCCGGAGCACGGTCTTCTCCGTTCTCGGTTCCACCTAAAACTGGTCGCAGGTCGTGAAGAACTCTTTCTCCGCACAAAACCGCATTTGAAACGCTCGTTTCTTTTTGCGTTTCGTCGAAAGGTGTCATATCTTGATTGTTTGCGCTCTCGGTAGCGCCGACCTTTTGCGACCGCACGAGGCGCACCCTTTGCCAAACGGATAAATCCTTACCCTAAACCCGTGGGGAAATCGGACCCCGCACGTAGGACGACGGGAAACCAAAACAAACCACCAACCTCTATTGGGAAGACTCTGAGAGGAAAAAAAACTTACAACCGTGGGTTGGAAAGATTAACGAACGGAAGAATGTTCCTCACCATGGGCGGGGAAAAAAAATCCAAAAAGGTCACCTGCGAAGGAGAATAAAAAATTGAAGAAATTCGGTCTCGTTCCTGGACACCAACCAATCCATCCACAACCCACCAACCACCGTCCCCAACCTGCTGCCGCTGCGGCGTCAGCATAATCGTCACTGAATGCGCGATAGCAAAATCCTAGACCAGGATTTGGTCAAAGCAAAGTTTGGGTTTCACAGCATTTGGTGGACGGAAAAGAAAATCCTCGCAAAACCCGGCCCGGCTCAGATCGGGTCGCCCGCAGGCAGCCAGCCGGCGTGCTTTTTTGTCGTGGACCACACGATCCGATCCGTTGCAGACCCGAATCTGTCTTCGCCGCCAAACTATGCAGAGACGATTAAGGTGTGGTTGTGTGTGGCAAGACGATAAAATGCAAATGGCGCACATTTTGTGTTGAGCTAGAGAGAGGGGCCCAGGGCCAGGAGAGAACGGAGAGGGAGAGAGCGAAAAGTGTCCACAGTCAGCTCCAGCGTCCGCGTTATGGACGATAACGATAGCGATAACGAAATTTAACCGTTTTTCCATGTCCATCAGGGGCCCGTCCGCGCAGGCTGCGGTGTGACGCTTTTCCCTCGGAAAAGAACCGACGTTATTAGTCAACGTTATCTGGAAATTTGGAATTTTTTGTTGGTCACATTCCGGGAAAATGATGGCGGAAAATGGAGCCACAAGGTTGTGTGTGTGCCGAGAAGAGTAGAATTTAACGAAACCATGGCCTGTACCTTGCCGACAGAGTTCCTTTAAATTCCGGCGATCCTTAATGCAGCTTTATCTAATTGTAATACAATCAAACAGCAAAGTCCACTCTTATCTAACGTCACACAGCTAAACGGTTTAGCAACCGGGCATCGGGCCAGTGTCACTATCGTGACATATCAATCAATCAATTACGTGTGCCTCTCCTCCGGTGTCGAAACACGATAAAATGAGAAAACTTTTCCTTCACTCTCCCCCGGGGCCGGCAACACGTGCCAAACGACGGTCCACTATCGAGACCCGCCCCGTGTGACGAGTTAGCGCCGTGGCGCCGGTTAAAAATAAAATATTATTTGAAAATATAAAACAAATAAAACAAAAGTCGCAACTAAACAACATTTGATTGTCGAACGCGAAACGCGTTGCATATCACACGAATCGGGATCGCACCGCGAATGACACATTCGATTCTGCCTGTCGTATACTTCGTTAGGTCAATTTAGCACCCCGCAGCCTGCGGCTGCTGCTGACCGTCGAATCCTAGCAGTCGACCAGAGCCCGGCCATGTGACCCACACACAACCCACAGCCACGGCCGACCACGACGACGGATCATTTTCACATCACGCTCACGACCAGTCGAAAGGCGTCAAATTTTTTTGGCCCAGAACGACAGATTAGGAAGTTAGCTCACTTTCGTCGCACGCCCCGGTCGTGTCCAATCGGCCATCGGTGGACATGTCACGTCCCTTTATGACACCAACGCGGCGCCGTACAAACCATGTCAACACGCTGTCACGGCGTTTCGATGGCGAAAAAAAGGAAAGTAAAAATGTGAAAAGAGAGAGAGAGAGAAAAAAATACGTTCATAACCGGCCGAAAAACAAGACTACTAGCAAACACATAAAACCGAAACACGCAGCAAATATGATAACGAAAGTGCCCGTAAGATGCTTCCAAACAACCGGAGCCGTGATGGAGAACAATGTCTAGAAACAAGAAAAACATCAAATTGTTGGCAAAACTTAGAACGAAAGTCGAACGAACGAACATTAGAGTTCGCGACACAGCGATTGTTAGCAGAGTATGGTGAGAGAGATGCATTTGCAACAAGCAACTAAAATTAGTATTCAAAATATTATTATTTTTGTAAAAGCACTATTCAACGAACTGCTCCTGTCCAACGACTTGCAAATGCTACAAACCCTACGCGCACACACACACATACGCCACACGCAATAGAACTAGCCTACGAACTACGAGATACAAACCTGTCACCAGCAGGACACGATCATCGGCAGGGCGTGCACACTATGGTAGTAGGTTGTTGGGAGGTGATGGTAGTAGTGATGATGGTAGCGCTAGTAGTAGTAGTAGTAGTAGCAGTAGTAGCGGAAGTAGTGCCAGAGGTAGTAATTACAGTGGAGCAGTTTGTGCAGCGCGGCCTCGTTGAATTGGATAAACGCTTGAAGCCATGCTGAAGGGGCACACAACTAGCTCACTGGGGTTCATCCTGTTTGACTGTGTGCAGATAAAATGTGAGCATGCGTTACATTAAACACCACCCGCCGCTGGCCGACGACTGGACCCCGACGGGGACAGAAGTCCGAAACATTCAACAAAACACAATCACTACAAAAACAAACTAAAACCAAATGAATTAAATAAGAAGCATGAGATGAAACTAAGAATACACACACAATAAACTACGAAAAACAATTCAAAGAATAAAAAGCATGACAAAAAAGGAAAACTAAACCTAAAATATTTTAAAGAAGCAAACAAAAGTACAAAACGACAAGAATCGGAACGATAAAATGGTACACACAATATACAAAGCGCTTCAAGCGTACACTTCCCAAAAAACCAACATGAAACCTGAAAAAGAGCTTTGAACTGGAAATCGTTACATAAAATCACACCCAACCAAGAAACTCCGTCTAATCGAACTTTTTGCAAAGCACAGGGGCGTGAAATAGAAAGTGTATGTGACTTTTAGAACACAAACAAAAAAAAATCCCCAAAAAACATGTCAAACATTTATCAGAACTCAAGCCGTGCTTTCGATTTCACTATTATCGTGTGCACCACCCTTTGGGGAGGGTCGGCAGCTGCTTTCGATTCGTCGCCCATGTGGGACTGCATGTGGCTCGTCCCCACCAAACCTTGTGAAAGTTCTACGTCATCCGTCAAGATTTCCTTCACGACTTATCGTCAGCGCGCACTTGTCAAATTTGCCACCCGGGCGCCAGCGTCCGGGACACTGCTGAAAATCAGATCACCGACGAATGCTAAAAGGCAAAGCAAATAAGACTCTTCGTGAGACGAAGACGCCACGGGGATTGGTTCCTGTTGGTGGTTGGCAATCGCAGTTCCATGCGCCCGTAATGCCACCCCAGGGAGAGAGTCGACCTTTCCGAGATTACCTTTCCCAGTCGGGTTTCTACTACAAAACGCGAAGGACATAGTGCTTCTTAGGGGTGCAAGAGTTCGGTTTGGCAGCCGTGGACTTTGTTGAAATCGGATGACAGTAAGACAAGCGAAACGGTGTGCGCCTCTGAGGATACTGTGAAAAATGGGAAAAGTGTTTTCGCCGGTGCTGCTGTTGGGGTTCTTCTTCTCGTGGCTAGCCCTAATATCCGCTCAGTACTGTCCGGAACCTACGCGACCTCATACGTCGCGGTGCGATCAGTACTTGCGCTGCGACAAACTTTTCACGGGGGACCACGTTTGGACCACGGTCCAATGCCAGCAGGGACTCGTGTATCAACAGCCCATGGGCACCTGCGTCGTTCCCGGTGAGTTCAGAACACGCGAGATTCTCGATAGGTAGCCAACAGTGACTGCAGCAGCAGAGATCTGTATCTGTGACCAGTTCTTTCAAAGGAATACAGTGTGATGTCCCAGACTTCAATTTTGGACCGAACCAAAACATTTTATGAGAATGCGATTCTTCGCCAAAAAAAGAATACAAAATACCGTGTACACCCGTGTGTGGCATGTGGCCTGTCTTTGGCGAGGCTCCGGGTGACCTACTGATCCGGACCTAGTTTCACAATAGTGTGAATCGATAAGAGAAATTTTCCTTGCACCGGTTTGCTGTCTATAGATGCTCCACATAGTTCAAGAGTTGGGCGCGCGTCTTGTAGTCGAGTGTTAATGAATCGTGACAGAAACATCAGAACTCACTCCTGGAATTCCATTGTACTTCCCGCATACGGTACAAAACTATTTTACGAACGAGTGAAAGCTCGGCCATGCAAATCATTTCATTGCGGTCAAAGTCGTTAGAAAGTGAGATTTAGAACCGAAGATACTAATGCGGCATTTCTTGACATTTCTTCAGACAGCGACTGGGAGTGTGACCTGTCGGCGGAGAACGATCGCGACCGGAGTGACGAGAACGTTTACGGTGTCGACGGTGGGCTCGATTTCGAGTCCCGTGCATCGGCAGATGATAGTGAAGATCATCCGATCTTTTCCAGTGAACCGGAGTACAGTGGTGATGGGAGTCTGGACACGTTGTCGTATGAATCCGAGACAGAAAGGGCTCCTGCGCAAACTAGCACGATAGCACGCCAGGACGTACCCCAACAGCTTTCTGCTTTGAGCACGCAAACGCCAAACGATGTGACAGCCAATCAGGACAAGAATGAGACTCTGACTGAACTGCAACTTTCGGAGCAGTTGAGGAAATTCATCGAGCAACAGAAAACCTGGATCGCGAATAATCTGAAGCAACGCAAGTATCTGTCAGCAGCGGGTACAAAGAAGACTGAAGATCATTCGAGCTCATTGAGGGAGGTCGATAAACCGGAACCACCGAAAACCGACCCAGGTCCAAGTTCGATCCAGAAGCACACCGGAGGCTCAGTGTCAGAGGATCTTATACGAAATGTGCTGAGCATTTCGCAACAAATAGTCTCCAACCAGAAGGAGTCCGCTGCCCTTAAATCGAGCGTTGAGCAGAAACCAATAGTGACCCCCATTTACATACCGTACCCTGTCGGTACCATCCCGGGGCCAACGGCAAGGCCTCATCCAACCAACACTAATGCGGCAGCTTCGCCGACCGGTGCCGGTTTCAACAATCTGCCTCACAACAACTACTTCACCGTGTACGATGGTAACAGCCAATTTCCGGCTAATGTGTCCACCACCGCCATCCAACAGCGTCCCCCCGTACTGTATGACGCGTTCGGACATAGAATCTTGCCGTTCCAATCTTTTCCCCCGTACGTGCCTGCTCCAAGTGGCTACCAAGTGGTGAACTCCGGCTACAACCCTTACTACGCCGGGGTCCAGCAGCCACTCGGCGGAAGGTATCCCACGATGATGTCTCCTGGAGCTGCGCTGAATGGCCCTCCAGATTACTATCACGGCCAGTACCAACCAGGGCCAGGGCCGGTGTACGATGTGGGATATGCAGGAAGTCAGCAGCAAATTCGCTACGGTCCGCCCCATCACGGACCGGCCGCTTCATTCGATCGGAACGAGCTGTCCGATCCGAGCTTGTCCGACGAAAACGATGCCCTCGACAGCACCGAAGACGAGGACGAGGACGAGGAAGACGACGCTCCGATTTCGGGCTTTTCCGACGAGTACAACCATGAGGTGGCTCCGCCAGAAGAAACCGACGATGAGCCGACGTCACATCTGAAGCGCAAACTGTTCGCCCTCGACGACGAGCGTACGTTGGACTACGAAGAGTACAAAGACCGCATACTGCCCCTGCTGAGGGCCAATCCGGGCGACACACGCATCACGCTGCTCACGTGCTCCCTCGGCAGCCGGCAACCGAACAGGACCGATTGCTTCCGGTACTACGTATGCAATCCACACAATGGCGCCTTCCAAACGTTCACCTGCCCGGCCAATACGGCATTCAACAAGAACACGCGGCTCTGCGATTCGGTGTCGTATAAACCGTGCCAAACGGCGACGGCAGGCCCGAAGCGTCAAGTGTCGGTGAGACGCCAGAAACCCCAGGCGCACCGGAAACGCACCAAGGAGGAGCCCGCCGAAAAGGAGCTTCTGCGTAAAGCGCAAAAGTACGTCGAACTGATTCGTCGGCAGGCACTGAAGGTGATGGGACCTTCCAACGGCAATAGCCAACAGGCAGTGACAACGGTAGGTCAACCCCAGACCCGGCCTCCTGCCAAGGTCCATCGCCGTAAGTCGAGCTCCCTGGCGGCCAAGAGGAGAGTAGCGTCGGCCACAACGACGACGACGACGACGAGGGCACCGCTGAAAGTGGCGCGCTGTCGTCTGGAGGGTCGCATGCCGGATCCGAACGATCGGATCAACTACTACGTCTGCCATCGAAAAAGTGAGAAGAAGTTCACCAAGCTGAAGATGGCCTGCCCGCCCAACTTGATCTACTGTGCCGAGTCGCAGTACTGCACGTTGGCAACGAACTGTTGAACCAGCAGCTGTCGAAACTGCGGTTAAAGTTATTTATTCTATTTATCTACTTATTTATTTATTTATTTGCACTACACACAAGATTTTGGATAAATCAGAACATAACTCGTTTCAGGAAACAATGTTTAATAACAAAACAACGAATAAATACGAATTTCTATACCAATAATAAAAAAACCTTGAGAAACAAGTGGAAAAGTGAAGAAATTATTCAGCTACACAGAAAGTTTGTGTGTTAAACTCAACTTCTTTAGTTTTCTTTCAACAACAAGTGTACTACAATACTGTATCTTTGTCCTGGAAAAAACGACATTAAAAATCACACTTTAAAATGACCCACGATGACGTGACCAACAAGCAACAAAGCGTTGGAGTAGAAGAATTGAAAGAAGCATTTAATTTTTATATTCACATGCAGGTTGAAGTTATGATTCTGCGCATAAGCTGAACGGTGAGTGCGTTGTCATGGCTGAGTCATTCGAACGTTCCCCCTACGTTGGGGCTTGGTCTTCGGTGCACTGCTGCTGCCGCTGGCTGCTGCTACGTGACACTACAATCAAATCTTGTGATTTCCTCAAAAGTGCTTTGCAGAAAAGAGAACCATTATGCTGTGAACGAACATGGCGATGGCGTAGAGAGAGGCACGGTGGCGCTTTCTGTGCTTATGGTGAAGAGCTCATCAGAAGCAATCCGAGTCTCGCGGCTGCAGGTACTACCCTAGAAACGTCACGATTGGTCACGTGCTGTTTAATATTAATAAAAACAGACCAAGGAGTGTGCGGGGGGCAGGGCACGCATGCATGCAGGAGGAGGTTGGTGATTACTGACCCAGCACACCACACACAATGCTGGAATTCTGAGTGTTTGTGCCTACACGATCCGAAGCGAATAAAAACCGGTAGAAAACGGCTAGCAATAAAGAAGCCAATGTACATTATAAAAGACGTGCGTACCAAACAGTAACTTTTAAAATAAAATCGAAAAATAAAAAAAACGATATGAACATTGGCGCACTTTACCACAAATCTGCAAATCGATGAACAAACACAAACAGTAAACGCACAAACCTACAACGATGCCACCAGATGGGACCGGACGAGCAGCAAAAGTGTTGTGTTAGTTAAATGTTGAATCAATGAAGTTAGAAAAGAGACAGAGGAAAACTAACTAGTTAAAAGGACAAAGAAACAATAACAGAAGAAAATAACCACCAACACACGAAACAACGGGTGCTTATGAAGCAAGAGGAAACAAAAGTAATCCTTTTTCTGTTCCAGCAACTTTATTTTGCAACAACCAAATTATGAACAGCATTACATACAACTATAGATACACCATCATTGTTTAGGATACTATGAATCGCGAATCGCAATGCAAGAATTGTGCACAATTATCATTACGGTACAGAGATGTGGTTAGTTCTCTACGACGCACACACTTTCTTTACTTCCTATATCCGATTAATTAGTTTAACTTCCATCGTGAAGTTACGCACGTTACGCGGCCTACAAATGATGAGTTCTAAGGAAAGGACACAGGAGGCACACCTCGACACATCACAAATTAGTTTCCACTTGTGTCCAGTTTTGTTTCAAGCGTTATAGAGTGAGCACAACATTAGTAACGAAATGCAGTAGAGCGTATAGGTGAAACATAGATAAAGCTTTCTGCGCGTTTGTTTATTTTCTTCTAAAAATAGGCAACAGGCTGTTTCTAACATAAAACGCAAGTTCATCATGCATCAGATCTCTACCCTTGTAAGTTACGTTTTCGTTGTATCATTATTAGTACCTTTATTGTTGGTGTTTTACAAAATCACAGCCACTAATCAGAGCTTGTATACATATAAGAAGCAAAATGCAAAGTGAAATACGCAAACGACTTAACACTATACAACACGCGAGAAGGTATGTTTTGCCTTCCGTCCAATCGGATGTGATTACTGTGAGCTAGAGTAGGTGAAGTGGTAATTATTTTATTATTGCTTTCGGCGGCTGTGTCATCAGCTGCTCAGTAGAAGAAAACTAAACAACAACAAGAACATTCAACACACACATACCCAACCAACACTATGAGCGTCGTCTACTAAAGTGAAGCTATCACAACGCAACGGCACTCCATTAGAGAATACTTTTAAACCAGGGTTATGAGAAAAGGGTGATGCATTCTTGTTGTTAGGTGTGTGTTGCTTGACACATACTTCTAAGAAATCAACACTATAGAGGGTCTCAACTTTCCAGTCATTCTTCTTTATCACAAAGCAGCACCATTAGTTGCGATAGGGTGTGTGCGTATGTGCAAATGGAATGTATTTACTCAAGTGGTGGTATCAGTACGATGGAACAATAGTCCTTTTTCTGCACCTCCTTGTATCAGAGTTTAGTTTGTAACGCGGTGGCGAATCATAAAATAGCAACAAACTCTTTACCTGTTCCAGAGCTTAAACGCAACCGCTCCTTGATGCAGCGTATTTACACAGATTGAAAGTTTCTTATTTACATGAAACATGAACAGTTCGTGACACGCACTTACTAAGTTACTACGCTGCAAGGAATGCGCATCGATGAGAAAAAACGCAGGCGATGTGGTCGGTCCCCGAGATTAAACTCCTTTTCATGTCACACTGTCGTGGTGTTGATTCGGAGTGTGGTTAGTAAAATACTTCTACCAAAATCGATACGTGGCAAACTACAAACACCCATTCCAGCTGGTCCAAGGTTGTTACAGCCGGGCGGATGGAAGGAATTAATAATTTGCCACAACCCTGATTTACCCTTGACAGGCCCCCCTGCCGACGACGACTGTGTCTTGAAACCTTACCCGTCAGAAACAAATTTATCATCTTTCTTCGAACGTTTCGTTCTTTGTTGATTACCAAACAAAAAAGAGGGAGAAACAATCGAAATACATCGAAGAAGAAAAAAATAGTACGCGAAAGCATAAATCAACCTCCGACTTCCGTTAACCAACCAACAAGGGCACCGTAGAACGAACAGAACCAACCCCACCGACTATGGTGGATGGGAAGTTCTAGGAAAAGCAATACCAACACACAGAATAGAACCTCCCAGGCCAAGTGGGCCAAGTTCGAGCGTCGCGAAATAAAATTGAACCAAATACGCGTGGAAAAATCGAAAAATCGGCTTGTCATCGATGTAATTTCCCGGACATTTCCCGGTCGACGGAGTTCGGAAAAAAGTACGCCTCGCAGGGGGACACCATCAGCCACAACACTGGATGTGATGACTGGCTATTTCACGAGTAGTTTACTCGAAAACAGAAAATAAGAAAAACGAGGCAAAACACATAACTCTCGAAAGACTGATGACCTGCTGAACGGGGCGTAAAAAAGGGCCCAACATATTTCTCATAATATTTTATATCAAAACGGTACGGTTCCCTTGCTCGGTGGTGCTCGGTCTACAATCAACCATGCTAGAGCTATCCAACTAATCAATCTATGGAAAGCGAGTGATGTCACGCACAATTTTTCACGCTCACCCGAACACGGCCGCACGGTTGTAAAGAAATGCCGCACACCGTCGTGCCGCAGCTCCGGTATGTAACACCGGCTACGTACAAGACGAATTTGGTCATAACGTTAACGAATAGAAACACCTTCACCGCATCGAACACTGAATCCAGCGTGAACTAATAATGGAAAAAAGTTGATGCGAGAACGCTAATCACTTGCGTCACCACACACAGTTACAGGTTGACGCAATCGTCGCCCCTTTCCGGTGTAATGATCGTGTAGCAACTCCCACAAAAAATAACAAGCCTCTCCAGCCTACCCTATGTGTGTTGAGCCCTCGTTTTACGTTACATTTCTTAACGCCCCATCGTTAGTTTGACGGGAATCGGTGTTTATAAATCGCACACACACACACGCGGCCACAGGGAGGAAAACCCATCCCCGACGAGGGAAAACCGAGAAGGCTCAAAAGTCCTCAACAGTCCTGTACGTGGGCGCAGCTGTGTAGAGCCAAACACATTAGCATATCGCACATATCGAGTGGTGGAATGGTCTCTTTCCCCTTGTGCGGCGGTGATATCGGTCTTCACCCTTGCGTCTGCACACACATATATTGTGTGTGTGCGTGTGCGTGTGTGATGATAACATGATAGATAGTCCTTTTTACCAACCTGCCCCTAGGATGTCCATCGCAGCGAAATAGAACCGAAAGATATCCAATAATGAACGAAAAATGTTGGGAACGCATAATTTTTAATGTCGCTCGGACTTGAGTAACGACCACCACACCACGGGGAGAATGTGGTTCTACCCTACTCGGGAAATTCCTTAAGGAGAACGTTTGGTCACACACACACCACGATACTACAGCAGCGGCACGTAGTGGCTATTGGGTGGCCCCGTGTTGCCATTTGTCATTTGATTTGATTTTAATTTCATCGCTCGTGACGTTTATGGGACATTACGAGGCCACCTCGGAGGGAGGGCGAGAGAATCATTTACCGAGGGCGATCCTTCGGGCAGCATGTGCATGGCACAGGCACCACAGCGAAGTAAATCTGCCCAAGAGAGAGAGAGGAGCCCATATATTAGGCGCTTTGTGGGGTTCCTGTGCTCTTTGCTGGGTTCCGTAGGATTTATCCTTATCAGTGAACCAACGCACGTAACACACCGGCCGTCTTTCCCGTCTGCCACGGACCGACGCGCCATGTTGAAGCAGAAAGAACCCGGGGAGATATGGGCCTCAATTCTGAACGTTCCACAAATTATCGTACGCGTCTGCCGAGAGGTTCATCATGAACGCAGAAGAGTCCGTCAATCTCGTCGCACATGGGACCGCGTGTGAGGCATCGATAGGCAAACAGCGTGGATCCAGTTGTCAGGGAAGGGACCAAGAGACGCTCGGGAAGCATCTCCGGGTTTGGAACGGGATCGAACGGTTATCGCCGCCGGTCCAAGAAGATGTTATGAAAGTTGGAGCCAACGAAAAACAACATTCTAGAATCGCGGCCCAGTTCCGTGGACCTCACCGTCTGCGCTGGTTTGCCCTGGTCCTGTATGTGCGGCGGTAGTCTGCTCTGCTCCGTTTGGTTACGAGTCCCGAGGCCCGGTTTTCTCGCTCGCCCTGAACTGGGAACCGGGAGAGAGAGACACGGCACCGCGGCCACCACACAGATAATGTTGTTTGACTTTCCCAAAGTCTCAACCAACCAGAATCAACAAACCCCCGACCGACCGACCGACCGACCGAAAAGAGGGAAAAATATTGTCAGCGATTTGAACAAGCCTGGTCTGGTCTGGTCCGGTGGGGAGGATGCGTTCTACGTTCCACCACGTCGAGAGACACCCCGTCGTTTACTTTCTGATAATTTACCTCCACTCGAAAAATGGCCGCTTTCTGATTAGGCCGCCCTGGAGAAGGCCTGCGAAGTTGCGTGGAGTTCTTCTGGGTAGTTTGTGTTCCCGGTGCGCGCACTGAAGTCGCCATTACAGAATCGTGCATTTGCATATCTCGGAGTTCTCAGCGATCCCAGAGTCTGGTGGGTTGTTGATTTGGTGCGACCGGTGCGCGTGTCCTGTTTGGAGGATGAAAAGAAATAAATTTCTTATCAGTTTCGTGTAGCGAATTGCGGAGTTGGCAACACAGAGTTTCATTATCCCGTGCGGACCCCAGATTCTCCATCTACACTCTGTTCAAATCCCAACGAAAACATGGTCAACACTGAAGAAGGTAAGTTACACAATACTTTTACAATACCTAACTCAACCTGCAATTGGCTTTGGAAAGTAATTTTATACGAAAGTAACAGAGAGTTTAGAGCCGCCTTTCGGTCGTTCTTGCCATTGTGAGGCAGCAAAGCTTAGTGACTCACTGTGCGCACGCGGGGCGGCCGTAAACCAATCAAGCTGCAGCATAATAAACAAATGCCAGCAACGGCCCGCAACGGGTTGATGAAGCCGCTACTACTACTGCTCTGCTGCTGGCCCCGTCTGGAGCTGGCACTTAATTTAACTACCAATGAATTATTTAACCTTTTACTCTCAACTACAGAGTCCTCGGTGGCGGTGCCGGGAACACGTGCGTGTGTGTGTGCGAGGGCCCCCAGAAACTGGAACCTTCATGGAACCAACAACAATTCCAACGGATATGGCCCGCGTAATGATTCACTTGAAGTAATACCACGCTGGTTGGCTGGCTGGAAGCGAGCGTGTCGCGCCGGTTTTCTCGTGACGCTTATTACGACCGCGAACAAACCATACGCTGCGCGCTCCGGGCGATCGAGAAGACACAACGAGGACCAAAAACAAACGCCCAACTGGGCTATTGGGGGGGGACTGACGAAGTCCTGCCGCCGGGTGGGTCGCCCGGAATTAACGAGCTGCAGTGTAGCTTCCCCGTCGCCTTCAGTGGGCCAAACTTTGGCATTTCAAAAAACCAAATCATAACCTTCGTTAGCCAAGAGGGCGCCCCGTTATCCACAGTTTGCCCGGGGGGCAGGCAGCACTGAGGGCTAACCCGCTTTTCGGAAGCGGAAAAGATGCTAATGCGCAATTTAAATTACATTTTCATTATTAAACATGAGCCGCCGGGGACGAGTCAACTCGAGGACGACTCCTTGCTCGTCTCAACCGATCGACGAGCGGCCCGCAACGAGCGCCGCGCTTTCATTGTGATTTCACATCTATATATATAAAAGAGTACCGCCTTAATGGTTTTCTTTTCAGAACTCAAGAACGGCTGAACCGATTTGGCTGAAAATTGGTGTGGAGGTAGCTTAGATCAAAGGGGGTAACATAGGATACTTTTTATAATCCGATCGCGTCACAATGAAGCCACAATACGCACAATGTGTTTTTTTTCATATGCAACGGGACAGACAGAGCACGCAACAGCAAACAATTGTTGGCTTCTCTTTTTCGCTGATGCAAGGTCCCCCCGCCCCCTTTCCCCATCCAAATAAGGTCGCCGCGATCTCTTCCACTGAGGCGGCATCGACAAACGATAGACAGAGAGCGAAACAGCAAGCAATTGTCTCTCTCTTGCGTATGCTTACACTCTCTCTCACGAACGCCGAATAGTTTGGCAAATTGTCAGCCAGTGAGAGAGTCTCAAGTTATTCTCGCGAACCACTGCGAGCAATTGTTTAGCGACAAAGGCCAGAATTCTCGCAGTTCGACAATTCGACGGCTCTCATATCTCCTTTCATCCTTCGCGTCGTAAAAAAATTAACGTGCGTGGAAATAATATTGAATACATTATTTTTAAGCACTTTCTTATTTCGATGAGTAATTTTAATCGTAGGGAAACATTTATCAGTAAGTATTTACTTAAAAATAGTGAAATTGTACCGTACAATGGTACACTACAATGGTCCATTGTACCGTACCGTGTCCAACCATTGTACCGTACCGTGTTTCATTTGAGATGGGTTCGAATGTTTGGATTTTTGTCTGTTTGGGAAAAGTAATGAAGGGTTAAATTCGTGTCAATTCCAGAAATCCTGATCTTGAGATAAGTGAGGAGATACCAGCTTACAGTTAAGAATGCCAGCGCCAAAACGTGAAATGAATGACGCATATAATCGAGATGTTTGGTGCATGTGGCGAGAAGTTTTGGAGGCGCAATGTTTTTAGTGTCCTCAAATTTCCGCCAAACACTGCCAGTAATTCCAAGATCAGCTGACGAAATGAAGTTCTTCTCTTCTTATTGGACAATAACCGTTGAGCGGTCTTAGCCTGCACCAGAGACAATGTTAATCTCTGATACTCTTTCTAAACGTTCGTTTTTACGGGCCGGGTTGTTAGTCCCGCGCCAACCCCCCTGGAACGCCGGAATCGGGAATCGAACCCATGGCCAGCTGCGATACAGGGACGAGCGTTACCGACTGCTCCTATCACCGGGGGCCCATTGCCTCTGGGGCGAAACAGAGTTCGCCGGGCCTGCTAGTATGGCATAAAAGCGCACTGCGCTCCCCACCACTCACCTATGAACTGCACACCTCACTGTGTTTCCGGTCTCAGAAAAGAAACCCTTGCCCTTTCGGTGGCCTCAAACTCACCGGTTTAAACAGTTTTCGTAAAATTAGCATTTATTTATCGCAAGCCCCAAAGTAACATCAACTACAATTAGGGCGCGGCCGGCCAGTCCGTCGGCCGTCATGTTTCATGCACCGTTGTGTTCTAATATGACCGGAAGCACGGAGAGCCACCAGTTTCCGGCGGCACCCTGCTGGTGCTTTTTATGAATATTTAAAAATAAATCCCACACAAACGCCCGCTGGAGTTCCAACCCGCTGCTGCTGCCGCTTGTTTTATGGGTAGGTAACCCACATTAGGTTCGGGAACTGAGAGCTCCTTGCGAGCTTCGGCACACCGTGGGGCTGTGTACGATAGAGCGAGAGCGAGAATAACCACACGGTTTCCCCCCCGATTTTTCATCACTCCTTTTCCCTGTCGAGCCGTGGTGGTGGAAAGTTCGCCATTAGCACCAAAAAGGAGGTACCAGGCGCGCGTGCAGCTACTTATTTGAAGTCCTAAATTTCAATTTGAAGATAAGCCCCCTTTTGGGGTCCCATTCACATGAATTTTCTTATAAGACAAACGCAGCAACACAGGTAAAGCCAACGAGGTAGGTTGAAATGAATGGTGCAGCTTTCGAAATATTGTTTTATATGACCCAAATGGTTAGTGAGAAGGTTGTGAACCTCTTCCAGAACCCTTCACGAAACTGAGTTTGGAATCTACAGGCACAGGAGTTTCTTCTACCGCCAGCCATAGTACTTTCCCTGTTTAAATTGATTTTAATTTTAAGATGGATCCGAACGGACGGCACATGTTTATTTTTTCACCACCACCACGAACTCTTCTCGTTCCCCGTAAGATGCCTATCGTACGGATATTTCAATTAGAGATAGGACGAAAAATGGATGAAACAGGTACGCCGCCCTCCAGGGCGCGCCGGGCGGCTTCCGTTAAGGCAAATTTAATTAAGCACCTCTCGGTTGCAGCCAAAAGCTGATCAAACACAACCCACCACCAACGCGCACCCTGTGTTCTGGGTGGGGCCAGAGATGCAAACGATCACTGCCTGGCGAAGGTGAAGAAGTTACTGCTGCTGTCCCCTCCTCACTTTCCCTCTCATCTAGTGTGACGTGGGCGCTGGAGCACCAACAACGACGCTCGAAGGTTATTACGAGACAGCCACCTACTTGTAAACTCTGTAAGCTCTTGTAAGATAGGCCTCGGAGTTAGGCCCGTGTAGTAGGCTCAGAAAACTTGCGCCAGGTTGGGCGTCCGTGGTCCGTGTTTTTATCAACGCGATTCGCCCTAAAAGCCTCGTCTGCGTACGTCAATCGGCAGCGGGCGATGTAAATTGAATTAGATGACTACTTCATCGTCCTGGTAACTAACTTTTTACATTATTGCCGTTCTAGGAGTCCTTGGAGCCAAATCTTTACAAGTTTTCTCGGTACGCCAAGGCAGCTTCAAGTGTGCCGCGTTTGGGTTCGTCATCCGCTTGTCGGTCAAAATCGAATCAAAGCGCTAAAAAGTGACGCAAACTACTGCACACAATTCTTGAAAGCGAGCTACGAAATCGTCAGTTCGAGAAGACGAATGAAAAAGGTGAATTTAATTATTGCTTGCCGCCCATTGGCAACCACAGGACGATCACGACGAAGACGAGCGAAGCATCATGATCAGGCCTCCGCACCGTCGAACGGAGGCCTCCCATTTGGTCGGTTGTGTGTTAAACTAATTAATTAAAAGCTCATGCTGGGCGCCGTAACAACATGCGGCGAGAGCCCCATCGCCTTCAGGAGTTTAGGGCGGATGGACCGACCGCCCACCGATTGAATAATGCCCTCGGGATACCGAAAACGTAATTGCTCTGCAGTGCCCTTACGCTGCACATAACATCGTGGTCGTGCTTATGTGTGCGTGACGCTAAATGTAGCCAGAATTTTGAAGAAGAAAAAAATGCGTACCATCGAAAAACTGTAGATTGAATAAAGTTGCCCATTGCTACACGCTTCGGTGGCTTCTTCCACCACACATCAGCTCGGTCTGGAACTCGATACGGCATGGACAAATAATGCTTCCCTCTCACAACGCCCATCTGCGCACATCAGCGCACCCGCCACCGTTCGGGCATCAAAGGAAATCATATCAAGCCACACATTTCAATCACCACACCGAGGCCCCGGGATTCCGGAAAGTTCTCCTTGCCAAGAAGCCCTTCTATGCAGACCGCGGGCACGCAGCCCATCAGATCAGCAGCAAACGGTCTGTTCTTCTTATCACACACACGCGTCGTCGGGTCGGTTGGTCGGGCCAGACAAATGAAATCAAAACCATATGTCAGAGGGACGCCAGAGAGTTTATTTGGGAAAAAGTTGGCATGGCAGCAACGTCCGCAAAACTCTCGCAAACATCGAAGGGAAAAATATCCCCCCAGGCCGGGTTGTTTGCTCTTCTCGAAAAGTAACGATCCACAAAGGGAAGCGGCACACCACAAAATTATGATTTGCCTGTCGAGAGCGCCGAGCGCCAGAGTATAGTTATCAAATATCAAAAACATCAAAGCTTTTACTTATCGCGCATCGGGGGTCCTGGTCCCGGCAGCAGCAGCAGCCGCGTTTGGGAAAATGATATGAGATGATGTTCAGAGCTGGAAATTATGTTCATCGGACGTGAGGAGAGACTCCGTCTGCGGTGTGTGACTGGCGCAAAATAAAAAAGGTTTCAACACAAACTCCGTCGAGTCCGAAATGGGAATAGAGAGACTCACTTCGTCCGGAACTGCGCCGAACATTATTCGTTCCGTTTCGCCATCGTCAAAAGCCCCGACCGATGGTGGAGACGGCGGCGGCAGTGATTCTCGACCCTATACCGAGACGCTCTTTCACGCATCGGCGCGCGATCGATTCTCGGGAGTGACAATACGCGAAGCGACAACCGGAAGTCCCGAAAACGCGCGCAGCACGTCGACGCTTTCGCACCGCCGCTCCATCGCCCCACCAAGCACTATTGTATAAGTCCGCTTTCCCGGCCATTTTCCGGCCCTCTCCAAGGCGCGGCGGCGTTATATGTACTTTGTGCACGCCGCCGTGGCCGTGGTTTACGCTCAATTATCGACGGCAATCATCGTTCGCCGTCGACGCGGCGCGCTGCGGGTTCCCAACATAATTTCACTTTCTTTAACGCCACCAACGCGCAGAAGATTTGCAGAGGCCCACGGCAGCACGGTGGGATACATTTTCGCGCCTCATCACGAAGAAGATTGCTTTTTCTAACCTCGTTTCGGTTTTGCCGTGCGCCTGGGGAGAAGAGAGGTCCCTTTATCCTTGCTTTCCCTTCTTTGCGAGAAACTCACATCGAACCCTGTTGTGCTCGAGAGCTCCTCGTCGGCGTCGGCCCGCTATACCGGATTCGCCCACATCACGTCGGATTGAAAACGGTGCTCTGACTGCTGCTACTAAGGCACCCCTAACTTACAGTGAATATTGCGGCGGCCGGCCGGCCGGCACTAGCGTGGTAATCTCGACCGGCGGAAACTCGCGACTACTCCCGTTCTGTCGGCTTTTCGTTTCGCATCGAAAAAAACCGTGGAAAAATCCACCCCCAAACTGATCCACCTCCTCAGGAATCGGGAACGGATTCAGCGCGAACCTGGGGAGGATGTTGTTAAGGGAACTAATTAAAATTCCATCACCGAATGGCCCACATCCCTTTGCCCGGTAATAAAACCGTTGCGAAGGACCTAAAGCCGGCCAAGGGTTGAAGCCACCCGTTAAGAAGCTATCGGCCCGGTTTCCCATATTTTCCATTTTAAACCCCGCCATTTTCTACGGCCCCTTTTAGTGCACCTAGATGGACTTTAATCGTGGCCCAGGCCCAATCCCGAGCCACATTACTATTCGAGCCAGTTGGCAAACGAGAAGTAAAGTTCTGAAACAATATTTACCCGGGCCGATAAAGCCGGCCGGCACAATAGCACACCCCTCGTACGTGCCAATTCGCACACAGCAAGAGCCGCAAGAGGGCTGGGCCCCCGATAAAGAAAACGGCCCGAAA
Source organism: Anopheles cruzii (assembly GCF_943734635.1). Classification (NCBI taxonomy): domain Eukaryota; kingdom Metazoa; phylum Arthropoda; class Insecta; order Diptera; family Culicidae; genus Anopheles; species Anopheles cruzii. The sequence goes on from NC_069145.1 coordinate 8,024,852, forward strand.
GGAAATGGGTTTCAAGTGGCGGCCAACCAGTGCGGGTGAGCGGCTAATAGGTGGGGGCCTCCTTTTATCAAACCCAGGCGCGAGTCGAGCACTTCACACAACTTTACGACGGTTGCGCGGGTCGAAAACTTTTCAAATTCACAAATAAAGTACGAATAGATGCTTCACAACACTCAACCCTGAAGCTATAAATGCTAGCCAATGCATTGCTTCCCGCGGTATAAACCCAGATCATTTGTCAGGACCTTCCGTCCGTGTATGGACACCCCACCCGAATACTGTCTTGTTTGGTTTTCCGAACCATTTCTCTTAACCAAGAAATGTTGCCACCTAACCCCGTGTTTGGTCAGGTTCGTTCGTTCTGGTTCTATCGAGAGAAGAAAAAACCGGAAAGAAGTTTCACACTTTAGAACCGATCGATTCTCGATTTTGTAGATGTTCTACACAATACAGCAAATAGCATCCTGCAGCGTCTTGTTCCCCGGGTCGGAGCGAGTGCTCAACGTTGGCCAACTTTTCAGCACGACGAAGCCAAACCGAACCTGCTGCTGCACGGTTAATGGAGAAGAAGAATCGGTTCTCGAGCGTCAATGTTCTGCTACGTGGTTTGAGGAGCATCATGCTCAGTACCACTATTTTTCAAAGACAGAGGGTCCACCCAATTGTGAAGAATTATTGAGATCCTTCCGCAATGAAATCTTGGAAAACCTCATGTATTTCATACGTTCAACATTATTACTCTACATGAATCAAGCTCATCAATCATCAAACGATGTAGTAATCGCTGTAGTCGCTCTGCTGCCACAACATGACCAAAGCCGGTATCGAAAAACTCCTCACACTTATGTATGGTTCTCTGGTCGCTCGAAGAAACATGGATCACCACCACAGCGTGGCCAGCCGGCCGGTCTCTGAGGACTTTAAGCAGCATTTTAGTATGCTTCTCTACTTCCACCGGACATTCCAGTCGGCCGGCCGCCTGTGGAGCCTTCGGCGAAAACAACCAAAGCACCGACTGAAATGAGTCATCCCTTCCATAATTGATTTCGATTTCGCAACCCGACCCAGCGAAGAACAGCATGACGATGCTGTTCGCCCCGTCAGCCTTCGTCTGGCACGGCAGGCAGGCAGAGAGCACCGAAACATGTGGGACTGAGCCGTCGATCCCCGAAGAAATTGGACAAACATTCCAGGGAGGAACAAAAAAAACACGTCCCAATCCAACACGTTTCTCTTGGGGGGGGCCAAAGAAGTGTGTGCTAATGAGAAATCAATCGAAAATCTGGCCGGATTCTGGCAATCGAGATAGAGCGCAAGAGTCCAGATCTTTCCGAAGCAACCAAGAAGACACGCATGTTTGGGTTTTCTCAAAACAGTTCGCCCTGTGCCAAAATACTGGTTTTAAATGTGAAAAAATGGGCCATATCTTCGCCCTGAAAGCAAAACCCCCCATTTTATATCCTTCATAAGCTTTCGTATTAAATAAGCATAACCTCTGCATGTTCGACCGCCGGTACGAAGCTTTCTCTCGCCTTCCCAGCCGATGAAATATGGCTGCGGGAGGAGAATTCTCACAACTACACAGAGAAAAAGGATGCTACGACCAAACACGACGGCAGGCACCAAACCGGTTTTTGGCCGCTCCCTCCGTCAGCAGGGGATTCTCGTTGAGACACCGAAAAACTCGAAAACAATCCTTTAGCCTCTGTGAAGGAAGAAGAAAAACAACGCCCAGAATCTCCGACAAGCGGTCCCACCATCATCGATAAACGTCGTCGGTCTGTGCTTATGCCACGAGAGTTTCTCCGTTCATCCCCATGGAAGCAAAACTCTGATCCCAGAGGCAGTCGGCCCCTTGTCTCAGGCTCGCCCTTTCGGCAGAGCATAGCTCGAGACCCCTTGCGGCAGTATCCAGAACACACATCCCACAGCGTGAGAGCGCTTAAAAAGGGTTCATATATACCATCGTTCCCCCCCCCCCCCAGGATAGGATCGGTTTCATTTTTCATCCTCCACAACAATATGAAACAGACGGGCCTACCGCCCTTGCGATGGGGACCGCTGCGCTCTCCCCGTGAAAGGGGGACACGGGGGCTGGATGGTGAATATTGTTGATGAAAGCCCTAGAACAGGAAGCCTACGGTGCAGGATTTTATTTTCAATCTGGACGGGCCTGTTGGGACCGGACCGATCCACAAGCAGAAAGTGGCCGTGCTCAATTTCCGGAACAGTCCTTCGTAAGGTACCCACCCACTACACCAACGATACCTTCTTTTTTTCGCCGCAATGGGCCTAGTTTGGGAGAAAATTATTCACTGCCGCAGTGGCCAACAGCTTCCGTTCATAAAATCGGGTATAAGACTAACGCACCCAAAACACGGAGCAATTTATTGGCCAAAGACCGCTCGTTGCTAGATGCGATGGTGGGAACGGAATGAAGTGGTCCACAATAAAATACTATCACTTGGCCAAATGACCTTAATTCAAAGGTAAGTCTATTCGCCACATAACAGCAGCTACATAAGGACACAGGTCTTAAGCATGTAAGAAAAATTAACAGTCAAGCTAGAATATAAAGGGCTTACTCAACTTAAGGACAACTCAGCTTAACCTAACCTACACTTAACAAAAAAAATAATGTCCCAATATTTTCGTTTTTCAAGCCACTCCATAATTTCAGAGGCATTTTACGGAACGAAATGAATCGTCTGAGAATCACCACCACAGGGTCATTAAACGTTTACTTTATGCTTCGTGTTCAGCGCGGTGACTTTCGTATTGGGAATTGATGGCTCGGCGCACTCTAAGCGCAGCATGAGCAGCACACTGCACATAAATATGCTTCTTTAGCATCCCGTTCTAAATTTTATTCACCTCTCCCCACAGCAGCACAGCAGAAATGGGACTGACTGCATCGAGAGCCAGTAATAACAATAAATAGCTGAACAGTGACTTCCCATTAGTTTCGGGTACGTGCAGTGCGTCGGAAAGGGAGCGTAAATTTCAACGCAAAAACCTTCACGCAATTTAACTCGCCCAATTGAATTCACGTACCGCGGCCACTCCTCGTCCACTCCGGCTGCTGGGGACCGCTTGTTGTGGGCGATAATTCGAAACAGATGTTGCCATTGCAAACGATATATTTCTCTTGGATCGAAGTGTGTGACTTCAGCCGCCCTGTGCGCCAAGCGTGTGTTCTGAACAGGGAAAAGTGTTGCGGATGGCGGATGAACAGGGAAAAGTTTTGCGTGCACTCAGAGAGTGTCCTCAGGCAGACGGCAAATATCGGTCGTAAAAAATTACTGTTCCTACATGGTAAGAAAGGGACCAGTGAAAATTGTGATATATCTGAACCCGCCGCACGGGACAGCACAGCCCTTATTCCCGGGCGAGAAATTAATGAGAAAACTTTCGAACGAGTTCGTGTGCCTTGAAGAAGCACGCCTTCTGCTCCGAAAAAAAGGTACAAAACTCGACCATTAAAGATGTCTCAACAGGTACGATGGCACACTCGGGCAACTCGGGGCGGCGATTATCAAATCAAGCTTCCCCACCACTCAGGGGGGCCGGGAAGACTTCCGCCGTTGAGCCTCCAGTGCCGCGCGCGATAACCAATTTTCTGCCTGAAGTAGTACAGCGAGCGCGGCCGATGTACTAACGCCCCGTGTGGCGAGATAAAAAAAACAAACCATAAGGCCCCATTCCGCGGTCCGGACTCCCGTGGTCCGGAGCCCCGGAGGTTAACGACTACAGAAATCGCTGAACCAGCGCCACCGGAAGAGCGATGGTGGAAGAGATAAAGCCTTCCGATTCCGAGAGTTCAAGGTGATCGGGAGGGTGAGTTCAGCCGCCGGTGGCGCATTTTTTCCACTTCGCATCGCAATGGGGACCACTACCACCACCACCCCATCGTCCGCTACTTCTTGCCGTTGCGGCCCCGGGTTTCCCCGTCCATAAAACTGCGCGATTCGCGCGGCTTGATTATTCGGACATGAACTCTTCCGTTCCGCTGTGCTGGCCTTGGGGTACCCACCTCCCCGGCCGTTCGTTACTTCTCTAGCCGCCTTCCGGCGGCGGCTTCAGGTCCGTCTTCCGTCGACCAGTTCTCGTGTTCTCGATAATGGCTCCGTTCACCGATTATTACCGCATCGTCCGCAGCTCGGCGGGCACGGTCGTCGATCGTCGATGTTTTGGGTCGATGACGTGACCGGTAGAGCTCGACGGGGCGCGACCACACCACCAACAGGCAGCCACGCAGCCTCAACACATCCACATCCACAGCTATTGGTCCAATGACATCCCCTTCGTGGCCTTCATTCAATGTTCAGTGTTGGTGTGAGAGTTGTTGCGAGTTACGTGTGGTAATGTGGAGGACATAGCCCATTGGACAAGTAGTAGAAGGCCTTCGGGGAATGGATGTCCCAGGAACATGCCTATTACACTGAATGAGTTACATGCGGTTCTTGGGATCAAGCCCTCACCGGTTCCTAGTTGGAGTCATTAGTTCGGATCGAGATTGCAACCGGGACGGCGGTCGGTCGTCGGACCAAGGAATCATTTTTCTTGTGATAATCAACTACGCTCGGCTTTCTACTCGGGGGATTTTGGTTTGCCTCTGATCCAATGTCCGGTAAGGTTCTACGGCGGCCTGTTTCATCAGAATTCCTTTTTGCTGAATTAAAGTACCCACCATAAAGCGGCGACGGACACACTCCCTCCGGAGAAGGTTCAAACGCAGCAAACACTTACTTATCGCTGTTGGTCCAATGAACTCCCCCCGCTCACAGATATGCAAAGCGGCCACTTCCATTCCTCGTTATTCATTCACGCAAACGGGACGGGGGGGGGGCCCAGAGTGTCGCAGGCAGTACAGTGAGTTTCCACAGAATGGCCGTCAGCCGTCGATTGTACGAAACCACAAGGCCCGACGACGCATCGTCATGTGGCTGGGGCATTAAATAATCATACTCCATATACCGGGATGATGTGGGAACCGTGATGATCAAACTTCGAGTGGACCGGACCGGACCGGACCGGACCAACTGGCCACTGCGTCCCCGCCGTCTCCTTCCTGTGCTCGGTAACCAATTTACCACTAGAGGCAGCAGCGCCAGCAACTGGCAAACGGGGACGCGCAGGCCATGCCACACACTGCTGCCGGGAAGCAATATTTAAATAAACAAAACTGTCAAGGAGCGACATCAAGCACATCAGCAGGACGGTGGTGATGATGATGGTGGCGGCGGGCCGCCAAAGAATGCTATCGACCAAGAACCAACCGCCGAAGGAACATGTTCTGTTTGCGTTTTTTTGTGGCCAAGGAAAAGTTGGTCTTCTCTCGGGGTGCGGCGGACAGCGCGGTGGCTCTGCTGATTGGAGGCTATAAAATGGCCGTCTGATGGTAGGGTACCCGAGTTGTGTTGGGAAAAGTTTCTGCTGTTGGGCGCAGTGCTTCGAGTTGTTCTTTTTTTTACCTTCGACATTCCTTCGAACACTGCTCTCGAGAGTCCCAAAACTTTAGGACTCGTCCATCGAGAACACTGCTGCCGGTCAGCCGGCGCGCGCAGTGGAGAGTTGAAGTCGAAAAGCGATTGTTGAGAATTGATTGTTGAATGTGCTGCATCGCATCAGGCAGCATGCTGCTGAATGGAAGTGGCCGTGGCCGCCACGGCCACTTGGATTCTCCTCGACGCCCGAGTGTGGGGACGAGAGGGATGAAAACTTTCGGGAAGCGAACTCAAGGATTTGCGCTGTCGGCCCGGGGAAAAGGTAGGGCTAGAAATTTGAGAACTCAGACCGCACAAGAATGCGCCCGGCCGGGGCGGGGCACCACCGTTGATGGAAGCCCTATGCACGCCGGACCGGAGACCGTTGCACCGGAAGTCCCTGCTGGGTGTGTGTGTTCGTGCAGCATTGTGCCACAAGGGTTCCTGGTCGTCTGGACGGACCCTCACAAACGAGAGTTTCGGTTGTTGGGCAAGTATCCAAAAAGGTATTCTTTACCCAACTAGCTGGGAAACCAGGGAGCGTGTGTAGAGGCCCGACCGACGGCCAGCGAAAGAACTGGTGTCCGCGTGCGAGTAAGAAGATGGATGTGAAAATTCATTACGGAAGGCAACGGGGATCCTTGCCTGCCGGCGGTCTAGAATTTTCACAATCTACACACGTCAGAGGCCGGCTTCTTGGGATAAGTTCATCGTCGTCGAACGTCGACCTGCGGCGCGCGTTGCAATATTCACCAGATACATGATACGGTAACGACGGTGGCCCGCTTTTAAAATTGATCGGTGTTAGCTAAATTATTTTACACATCGCTGAACACGATGTCGAGGTCGGCCGGAGGGTTCGAGCGGAGAAATTGATTTCCCTTGGCGGTGTGAGGCGAATTTAATTTTCCTACGAGCAGGAGGTCCGTGGGATTACAACGGACGTAAGCCCGCAAGAGGAACAGATGGTTCCGAAGGCGAAGAGAGGCGAAGAAACCCGAAGGTCCTTAACCTGGGGGCCAGTTACGACGGTTGTCCACGGCCTGCAGTAGAACCACTCTTAAACTTCAAAAAAAAGGCCACCGAAACAGCTGTGGAAGCAGCGTGTCGCCGTTGCCGACAATTTAAGGTCACCCGAAGGAGCGAACGGACGAAAAGCCGAAAACAGAAGGACGACCACTTCTTGGCCGACGGCGTCCTGTAAACCGGTCGCATTAGAGGATCCCCCCCCCCCCATCCAGACGACCGTTAGGCGTTTAGGGAGCCTCTGATTGGTTCATTGATCGAAATGAAGTGAGACAACTGGGGGTCTGACAGAAGCGTCCACGAGAAGCGTCGAGGAGTCCACAGGACTTCTTGACACTTCTTCACACACATCACAACACTCAGCACGGCGCCGATGTGCGCCGCATTTTGATTTAGCTTTTTATTTGTCCCGACAAAATGGCGGCCCTTCTTTTTATTTGAAACCCCCCTTCAGGACGACACAACAACGAGAGAGAGAGAGAGCGACACTCAAAGACATCTGTGCAAAATGGCAAGAGCTACATCAAACGAGTGAATACCAAAGTGTTTTAGAGTTGCCATTTTTTTGCTCCTTCTTCTCTGCCAAGCTCTCGGCAGAAACAAATCGGCCACAGCGCACTCTCGCGACATCGTCCCGGGGACCGACGACGGGAATGAAGAAATAAAACGTCATGAATAATTAATGGCACGTTCTGCGCCGCCCTTGGCCCGGCCAAAACACATCCCACTTCGCGCTCGAGTCCGTTTTATTTTGGACCGAAAGCGTCATATCTTCACCGAGAGGAAGAGGAATATCTGAGGCCATGCTACGACGCGGACGGCGACGACGGTGGAACATCACAAATCCGGCATCACTCGACGCTGAGCGCGTCTTGACACTTAGGTCCCGGGCGAGCGCGCTCTGCCAACTGTCCAAAGTGATGGAGAAACTTTTGATAGTTTCAGTCCTCTCCAGCAAACCCCTCGGCCCCTTAAACTAATGGCTCTCCCTGACACGCATCGAAAGGATTAGCTGCCGACTGAACCAGGCCGCTCGGAACAGAATCGGTCGTCTGTCACGGCACGCCATCGACTTACGGAGGAATTACATACAGAGCGCCGTGTCCGTCGCTCATAAAACTTTGCACTTCATCCCCGCGAGCGGGTGGCAGGGAGCAGAAATCCCGTCCCGAGCCAGACGTTCCAGAGCCCAGCGCTAATCCCAGAAAGATAGGGGGTACAAACGCTTTCACGCCGTGTCCCACAGTCGTTGGTCCCCCCACGTCCTGTGACCTGGAAGCGAGGGGAACTCAACATTGTGAAAACGGGAAATCGACAGAGAAAATCGCCATCGTCTAGGCGTGGCGACGGGACGTGGGGTCTCCAGCACCCCGAGGATTTCCTGCAGGTCGGGGTTTCATCCCCCGAAACCGCCGAAAAAACCGGATCGTACCCGGGCGAATTCCCTCGCCTTAGACAAGGCAAAACCCCTGGAGACGAAGTAGAGAGCTCGAAATTTCCGGTCCCGCGAGAGCTGCGCCGGGAGACCCTGGAGGATGCGGCGGCGAGCCACTTACTTGTCCGCCTCCGGTTCGGAGCAGCAGCTGCGAACAGCCGGGAACGGACCTGCATCACTTCGTGGCGTGGTGAAACACACACCTGGGGAGGCAGCATAAAAAAAGGCTGACGCCTTCAAGGAGCGGACGGACACCTCTTCTTCCATTTCGCTTCGCTCATTCTCGGTCCCTCTCTCGAGAGACGGGGCACCCTTTCCCGCTGAATGGGCTCTGGTGAACCTGTCGGTCCTGAGTGTAGGCAGCGAAAGCAGACGGAACGAAAAAGGTCAATCTCTTCGGAGCCCGGGATGCGGCACACAGCTGCACGGGACCGGGACCGGGAGCTGCAACCTGGCAGCGCCAATGCACCGACGGTTTTTATGCTCGCAACCCGTGCACGGACGCGCGGACCTTTCTTTGCCCAGGCGCAGATATGCAGGTAGGTCGGACGTACACCCACAGATGCTTCCTTGTTGCAGCCAGCAGAAAGCTTAATAGCATGAATGGCCCTTCTACCAACACCATCGAACGGAGAACTCTCTCCTCTGTGCCTTGTCGGTTGGCCCTCTTCTTGCGCGTTTAATCCTGGGTCACGTCGATCGAATGTTCGCCGAATGTTCCGCGCTCTACGCTTCGTTTCGCCGCGGGTTGGGAATTGCTTTGGGCCGCCACAAGGGATCACACAACGGATTCTGTTCTCCCGTGCCCGTCTGAGTGTGTCCCTCGTCTTAAGAAAATAAAAATTAAAAAAGGAAAAAGAAACGTTGCGTTGGTCTCAGCCCGTCGACGGGATTGGTCTGACCTGGATCGCGTGTTTTCTTTCGTGACAACACCACGGAAGGGAGAAAACAGCAATGTGTTCCCACATACATATACACACACACACGAGCACCAATAAGACTGCGCAAGGCATTTCCCGTGACAACATCATGAAGGGAGGGTGAAAGTTTATTGCTATTCTTGGTACACGTGACGTTACGAAACAATGCAAGAGTTTATAATAGAAAGAGCAATAAGATGAAAAGTAATGGCAAGAAGATAGAAAAGAGAACAGAATACCGTTCGGATCGAATAATGAAGGAAAAGAACGAAAACAGGCTGAATAGTTATATTAAAAAGGAAAACCAAACTAACAACTATCTAAAAACAGCAAAAGGAAGCAAAAAAAACAAGAAAACGAGATTATTAAACAGTAAAAACAAAATAGGAAAACGGAACAAACGCATTGCAAAGCGTACAAAACCGTCGCCAATTAAGTGTCGAGAAAGCCTGCTTATGAAAACAACGTCCGATAATGGTTGAAAGTGAGAATAAAACAAAAATTAACTCTTGAAACAGAAAAAAACGCCAACAATCCCAAAGACTTGAAACGAAGAATTCTCGAAAGCAGACGATTTGATGCCGAAAGCCTTGCCCCGAACGAAGCTAATCGCCCCGACGCAGATCGAACGACATCGGCTTCGGCATCGGATCGGACCACGAAACCGGCTGCCGGGCACCAAAGTGGCGCAGAGACAGAGAGCCAGGCAGGCAGAGACCTCGACCTCGATCATGTAACAACCCGCCACAACAGCCGCCGGCCACCGCCAACGACAAGATAGACCCGCCGCGGTGAAACGAGGCGATGAGAAGCATAAACTTTAATCAACAGATGATGATGATGATGATGATGATGGTGCTGATAATGAGCATTACGGCTGGCTGGCTAGCTGGCCGTGGTTTATGCGGGTCGGGAGCTAGTAGCTTCTCCACGACGGCTGGCCCCCATTTACGGTGAGCGGGTTCTCGGTTTGTTAAACCACGCGGATGAATCTACCTCCGAAATCTTACGCGGAACGGCAACTTTTCCTCATCCGTCGTCGTCGTCGTCGTTGATGTGGGTTTTCAGCGCCAGTCAGCCAGGTGCAGCACACACACGTGGCGGATTGAGCTATTATGCAAAGCCCGGGGCTCGGGAACGTGCCGGGTTTCGCGTCGACCCCGCACACAAAACAATGAAAACAGCCTTCAACAGCGACAACAAAGTAAAACGGGGGCCCAAGTTATAATATGCTGGCTGGCTGGCTGGCTGGCTGATGAAGCTGCTGCTGATTGCTAGAAAAGATGATAACAAGAAGAAACACGCAAGAAACAAGAGCAAGAGAGCACGAGAAAGAGTACTAGAAACATCCATCCAACTAAAGAGAAACGGTTCATTGGCTAAGTGGTTTAATCGGTTAAAGCAATAGAACTCACTAGGGCACACTGAAGTTTCAACATTTCTGCCGTAAGAACCGAACGCAGGGGGTGCTGGTGTAGGCGTTTTTACATGTCGAACCGAACAGTATAATGAAGCGAAATAACCATTAAAAATTAGTTTAAAACAGTTTATGTGTGTGGTGAAAAAAAGAGGACAACGCAATTATGTATTGTTAGTACTGAAAGGTACGTGTGATTTCGCTTTCCTCGGTTGCTACCTTTTGCACACAAATATTATGCTGGAACAAGCTATAAAAACCGATTATTGCGGTGCTAGTTGAAACAATGAAATCAGCATTACGGGTAGTAGTAGTATACTGTCATCCAAAACGAATTGAAACCAAAAGTAAGTGTCTAGAAACGAAACAAAAAAAACCCATAAAGAGAACAAGAAGAGCGTAGAAAACCCAAAACGTACATTAGTGGTAGGGAGAACGAGAAGAGTAACAAGAAGCCCAACAATGAATCAATCAATCGAATATCAAGACAAACCGAAGAAGAAAACGATACAAGACACATCTCTCTAGTTGCATTCTTCTGTTATTATAGCTTTTTTTGTTTTGTTTTGTTGTTTTTTTTCGTTTTCACTTCCCCAAATTTAAAATACAATTACGTGGCCACATTTAAAATTGTACAATGTATAAAAAGGCACACCCAAAATATATATTACAATGTTACTAAATATGCTGTTTCATGTGTCGGTACGAGTGAGCTTGCATATGTTCATTGTTGTGTTTCACCATCTGACTCTGGTTTACTGCTTATTTGCTTTTTATTTTGTTTTTGCTTCTGTTTCGCTTAGGTCACGCGTCGCACTGCGACAAAGCAGGTTAAGAAATTGCTGACTTATAAATCCACATGCCGAGCACTGATTGAACTCGCACGTCCTCGGCCAAGTAGTGGTACTTGTGTTCAACAAACTCTCAAGTCTCATATTATGGCAATTTGAGTAATGGTCTAATTTATCATGCTGCGGCGCTTTGTTTAAAGCACACAAAACCTGTAGCTTCATTATTCCGCGGCTTTTTGTTTTGAAATCGTGCTTCGTCCATCTTCGGCTGTCGTTTGCCGTACACGCTGATAAGTGTGATCACGACGATGACAATTACCGACTAATGCCTTTTGGTTTTCTGCACAAAGCTTAGCACTGAAAAAGGTAGAAGGCTACCTGTGTGACGTAGCAGTACTACAGCATGGGGACTCTTTTATGAGACGCTTTTATGTACTGTTCTATTACTCTTTATACAAGATAGTTGGCCGTTACGTTTTTGAAGTACAAAAATGTCAAAAAGGTCAATTCAAAGGTTAACCCTAACGAAATTAACATCCATTCGTGCTCCCAAACCGTGATTCTACCCCCTAAGCCAATGCAAAATTATATTATACCGAACGAATAGAATAATACATACGAACTTTACAGCGTATTGTCCAATCGGCTGATTACAATTTTGGTTTTCGTTTTCGGTTCTACTCTTACAGTACCATGCAGTATGCGGTTCACGCGAATCTGAGCTTCACACAAGAAATTCTTGCCATGCGCATATATTATACGTGTTTCGATGGTTATACATAACATAACACTACTTATTACATTGCCCGATAGCAATCAACATTTGAACAGTTGGATGGAAAGACATTTAAGTTTTGGACGCAAATATTACACATACATTTCAAAATTAAATGCGCAAGCAGTGCTAACAAGGTGTGTGCCTCTTGAGTTTTCAAGCGGATAAACTACAGAAAATGCACAACGGTTCCAATCAGACATCGTAAGAACGTAAAAGCGAACATTCCCAGAAGCTCGTTTCATATTGTACGCGTTGTTAGAACCGGGCACCGAATCAGCTGTACTGTCCCACCAAGTAAAGAGTAAGTGGTGGGTATTTTGAGATTTGGTGTTTGGTCGTGAACGTAATTTAAAGCACGGTATGGGAACATGAACGATTTTCAATTAGCAATTTTTAAGTGTTTTACTTTATTGTTTGATAACAGCACTCTCTCTTTCTCTCTCTGGACATCTGTATTGTTCTACATTACTATTATGTTATTGATTTTTAAGTTTATCACATCTAGCAGCTGCGAAATGCATGTTTAATTTGTGTGTCTTGGGTTTGTTGCAAAATTTTGCATTTTTTTCGTTTTGGTTTTTTTAAATTTGTGTTTTACTTTAAGCACTAATCCCTCACACCTAAAAGTCGTATTCATTTCTTTTGTCTTACTCTTTCGATGCGTACGTAAATTGTTCATTGATTAGTTTTACTTTGCTTACACACTCGTTCAATTGCGATCGTTACGGTGTTTCGTTCGACTAAAATATCGGGCATAGGCATGCACCGCGGTTGGTTTTGCCTGATTCCTTGCCGTTCTAGAGTAAGTAGCGAACGTCGGCAAAACATCGGGAAAATGCAGAGTTTTGGTTAAACTTTAATGTGTCTTTCGTGTTGCTATTTTTCGCTTATGTGCTCTAACAATGCATGAACAAGGCTATGCATTTCAAGGGCTTACATAAACGGAGACGGATGTTACTCTTTTTTTGTTCTTTTATACATATTTTTTGATTCAACAAGGAAACCACTAAAAATCGTCCACCCTACATCATACACTACACAGCAAACTGGCGGATATCTTTTGCAATCCGCATTAAATTCGGTGCCATTCTCGGATGGTGGTAGTGCATGCGTTTTCTTTGTTAATATTTATTCCTGCATTTGCTCTGTATTTGGTGTAATGTAATTTCACATGCAGTTTTTGCTATTTGGCTTCAAGGGGGGTTAGTGACAATACTGTGGAATGTTTCGCGCCGGTCAGGGGTTCAATATATGCTTTGAATATACCTGCGCATTGTACCTCCCGACTTCTTACTCTTTCTACTATCGAATTTGTCGTAGTATATATTTTTTAATATGTAGGTTTTTTAAATGTATATATATAAAGATCAGTCCAGAATGTAGGAGGGGCACACAATAATGCTTTGCTGTTACGTTTTTACTCAATGTTTCACTTAACAATCACGACACGCTCTCCAATCGCAAACACACTTCTAGATGTCCAGTTAATCCATTCATCCATCGCGCACTCACCTAAACGGCAGTTATGGAACAAGCAATATTACAACACAGCGTGCAGTGTTACAAGATGCAGGCGATGTGTGAATGAAGAAGGAAAATACATAAGGTGTGGTCTTGTGTAACTAGCGATTCAGTTTGTGCCATTTCAGTATGTTTGATACACTCACATATTGCCCGGCAAACACTGCATACAGAAACCCCGCTAAACTGTTTCTCAACGAACGAAACAAACTAAGAACTGTTTATACGATTAAAAATAGCATGAGAGAGAAAAACAAACACGAGAAGTTAAACCCATAATCGCAAGTGCAGAGCATAAGCGTGATTCTTGTTGTTAAACCTATCCATTGATCCCATTTCAAAGTGTATTCTCTTATCATTATTCGTTTAGTATATTATTTTTTTAAATTTTCACGTACATTGTTTTTTTCGTCACAATTGTTTCGCTATTTTCGTAGTTACTTCTGCAATTTTAGCGTTTGCTTTATGACCACGCGGTGCACACAAATACGATACAAATATGGACCAAAACATCGATCCTCTCTAGACTAATATTGTACCAAAATCACATTTAATAGGTTTCTGCGGTTTTGCTCGTTTTGCGTTCATAGGAAACAACATTGAAACAACTCAAGTCTACTGTAGCGTAGTCGTGAGCAATCGAGGAAGGAGGACGATTTGTTACATTTTGCTTTTTATTTGATTTTTTTTTCTCTTTTGTAAAAGGGACACTCATCATCCGATGTCCGTTTTATATTGTTCTGCGTTCGAAAATTTGGTCTTGTTCTTGCAGTGTTTATGTTGCAAGATAAACATACATTTTACATGTAGAATCATTTACGATATGCATTCAACTATAGTGGTTAGCGTTTACTCAGAAACACCCATCCATCGCTATTATTAGATTGATATCCTGTTAGTTTGATATCACGCTTTGGAAAGCACAAAACGATCGACTGAAACATTTGTGGGTATCGTTAAAACTATTCCAAACGGAGTCAATTGCGTGTTCGTAAAACCTAAATGACAACAATAATATTTTGACACAATTATAGTAAAGCTGCATGGCATTGCGGGTGTTACAATGGGCTAATTGATGCTAAATAACTAACCGTATTTCAGGTTTATTAGCTTCTGCTAGCTAATTGAGATGACTTGTACCGAACGCAGGAATCTAACCATTAAAGAGATACAAAACGATAATTCTTCCGAGATCATAAAGCTCAAGGCAGAAGGGTAAAATGGAAGTAACTTATCTTAGTATTAATTGAAGCGTAGCATTGTATATTCCTAATCGTGTCATTCAAATCTACCATAAAAGTACAGCTACAACGTGTCGAAAGCAGCAGCCCGCGCAACTTCGAACATTTCAATTGCTTTTTTTCTGAAAAACATTAAGCGTCCTGAGGTAAAAAGGTGTTTTACAGCGAATTTCCACAGCAACAATAAATGCATGAGACAGATTTTCGAAACTGCTGATAAAACAATAGTGATAATGTATAATAAGTAGGGTTAAAAAAAATTATTCTCAAAATGTATATTATAACATGTATAAACCATAAAACCAAATAAGAAGTTACTTTAGAGTGGATTACGCGTGGAATGGTTTTTCTTAATTCAACTTTTCGCCAAATTTTTATATTAAAATAAGCCCATACACATAATGAAAACAACTACATTATCCTAATAGTGAAGTCTTGCGTATAAAACTGAAATTCTTATTAAAAACCTGTTTGGTGAGTGAAAATGCGTTGCTCTTAGAAAAAAAAACAATCGAAAGGTAACTGTATTGCAAACCTGAGTCCACGCAAGAAAATCGATCTTTTTTCAAATTCTACACACACGCACACACACGTAAGTTTTTGATTATTTTTTTCTGAGTTTTGCATCATGTTTATCCTAGCACCCGTTAATAGTAATTGTGTATATGGTTGACGTAAGGTGTATTCAACTTCGCAGAAGGAAGTGAATAGAACATGCACAAACGATCTACAGTAGCCCACGGTTGGAACAAATCAACTCATTTGGGTTGCGTTGCAAATAATTTAAAAAATTATAGCAATTTGTAAGCGCCAACCTTTTCGTTGATAAACAAACAGAAGTTTAATGTAACGTATGTATCATTCTATAGATATTGAGTTAGTCATAGAAATATTCGATCAAATCGAAGATAGTAGGACACATTACAGTAATAAAATGCTAGAACATAAGCAGCTTTCCTTCACGCTAATTGCTTCAAAAGTATACGTTAAAATTTGAGCTAAAAGCAATGAGCCGCAGAAAATAAAAAAAAACTGCACTTGACGTAAAAATGTGCATAATGAAAGGAAAAGAAACTGCAACAACCACATGTTAACAAGAAGAACAAGTAACGCAATAGAAAAATATAGACAACATACATAATACAATTTGAAACGTTCGAGAAATGGAACATCCATCGACGACAAAGTTATAAGAAAAACCCAACAACAAAGTGATTCCGATACGATACGTGTCTGTAGCATGACCCATTTTCCCATTGATACATTCAACGCCCGCCGATAACCAGATGGCAATGCGTTGCAATGATCGCGAGTTCAAAAACAACAAGGCGGGGTTAGTTTACTATATCCACGACAATAATGCAATAATAAACCAAACCAACTAAAGCAACCAACCTACGTGCACTTTGTCATGAGCATTTCGAACACTTTGCAACAAGACAATATTAAAACAATGTTTCATGCGGACCCATTGACAATGCAGAAGATAGAAATAGAGATACAGAATCACACAGGTGGTGGGCAGGAGCCACATGTCAAAAAAGTTACCACAAAACCCATAAAGCAGTTGTAAATGTAACTTGGTAGGCTACTTTCCACTTGAAATGGGGTGACTCATATGCGAATTACTACTAACTGGAAGCGTCAAAATGGAAAAGAGCGCTTCATTATATCCTTGGTTTTCTCTTCGTTATTCTAAGCAGTGTTTTTCTCCCCTATTTTTCTTTATAGTCTATGATATCATTCGTGTAAACGTAGACTGAGCTGGTTACTGTGTTTGTTGTTTTCAAATTATTGCTCTTGGGTGGCTTTGCGATACTACTAACTATTCGTTTACTATACTTTTTTTTACCTTTGTTCTATCGTGTTTGTTGGTGGTTTTCTCTGATTTTGCTTTTTGGTTTTTCAACTGTGTTAATTCCGTGTATGTTTGTTTTTTTCCTTTGTGGCTGTGTGAGCACGAAGGTTCATTCTTTTCACATCTAGAATAAACACCATCACAACCACTTATAGCCGGAGAAAAAATAATTATTTGAATCACAGATTTGAGACTGCAACTACCCTCGGAAGAGGTACACAACATTCATGGCGGATAGGTCCTCATTAGGCGCAGGCAGCTGCAGGGTATCAACTATCTTTCCACCATTACCGGAGGATGATACTGGACAGTGTAGGGAACAACGTTTATCTGTAGCCTTTTCAGGCATAAGCTTATGCGTTTTGGGATTAGTGTGAAGCAAATGAAGTAAATGAAGTGTACTTGCAACATTCGCAACGTCCTCTGACCTTCATTAGCTTCGTCCAACTAGGACTTTTCAATTAAGAGTAATGTTGTAACTGAAACACTATGGGACGCATGCAATGTAAGTATGGTATTATTGGCCAGATTTTAGGCAACAATAGGTTTTTTAGTTGTAAATGATGCATTTCTATTTGCGTTGCTAATGAGACGTTGAATTTAATTGTCCGTACGGAGAACGAAGAGCAAGCTAGAATGAAGTAATGTAAGAACCTCCTTGTTGTAGACTCCTATCCTGGTGGGCCATATTTTCAGTTGACCCTACTAGTGCAGAAAGCTGTACAATATGACAAGTAGCGTTCAAATCTAGACAATCCTTCGTTGATACAGTGAGAGTTTGACCGGTGGAGAGCAAGGCGACGACCGACGGGTAAGATATTTGCAGACAAATCGCAGCTGTTGCTCACTGTGGAGTTTAAGCTTTTTACTGCTCCTCGCTGCTTTCAAAGTATTCGGAAGCATTGCCTCGGCAAATTGGACACGTACGATTGGACTGCAAAGAGGAAAGTAGTGGGCAATGTATAATGCAGATTTCGTGTCCCTGCGCGATAGAGCAGGTTCGGCTCGTAGTAGATCGAAATGACGAGACGCATCCACTCGCGAATGCACCAAACAGTTGTATACGGAAAACATCGTCAACGGACGAAAACATTGAAATGCCTTTGAAAAAAACTGAAATACTACTTACCCGCAGCCATTTATCGACGCACTTGGCGTGGAATTCGTGCGAACACGGCAGCACACGCAAGATTTGCCGTGCTTCGAAGTCGCACATGCACACCACGCACGATGTTTGATCGCCTGAAGAGGACACAAGAACGACACGTTACCAGTCATCACGAGCACCGTAGGGTCAGTCAGTACCAGTCAGTACCAACAAACTTACCGGTGTGAGTTTCTGCATTGAACTTGTAGCTCGGCAGCTGATCAATCTCGGGCCGGGCAAGACCGCGCGGCTTCGCCTCGCCGAGCCGTTCGGCCAGGCTGAGGAGTGCTTCGTAGTTCTCCGTTTCGTTCGAGTCGGGCGAATTCAGATCCGGTGGACCGTAGGTGGACAGCGGGAACATTGCTCTGAAAGGGCACCGCACGGGTCTAGGGTTTGTTAGTGGAGGTCTCTCTGTCTCTCGCACACCCCGTTTTAACGGGCGTTAAGGTGTGGGCAACAACGCAACGGCGGTACGCATGACCCCCTTGGGTATTAAATCGAAGTGACGCTTTCAACAATAAAGAAACTTTAAAGGGGATGCGTTGCGCGCGGACCCGGTGTTGTTGCCGACCTCTTCTCCACCGTCAGCAGAGACTACTTACAGGAAGTTGAGTAAGATGCCCGAGTAGGCGGACGTGGTCGCGGACAGAGTAACATGGGCCGGCTGTGGGCCGAGCGTCTGATGTTGCAGGGCCGGTGGCGACCGATGGGTCGCCGGATGGTGATGGTGATGATGGTGATGATGATGGGCTGGCGGCGGAGGTGGCGGCGGCGGCGGAGGCGGTGCCGGCCAGTGGAACCGGGCAAAGTTGCGCCGCGGGGCACTGATCGCCCGGCGAGCCGTTCGGTGCAGTAGCTCGAATTGGCTGCTGCGACCCTGCAGGACGTTCGCGATCAGTGGGATCAGTGTTCCGGGAGCCGCCGCACCAGCCGTGCGCGGTACCGGCACCTCGGTGCCCACGGCACTTACCTCGGTGGAGATATAGATCGGTTGCGCCGCCGCGGTCAGCTGCGTCATCTGGGGTGTTGAGTGCAGATGTGCGTGCGTCGTCAGCGGCGACATGTGCAGCGGGGACGCTCCGGCATGCTCCAACCCGTCCAGTGCCAGCCCATCGGTACGCTGAAAGACCGTGGCAGAGGGGAACCGTGTTTACAAATGTGCAAAACCGTTGCAGATTGGCACCCGGGCCAGCACGATACGTACCTGCTGGGCTAGATGCGGATGCGGGTGCGGATAGTGCGCCTGATGGGGCTGCGGATGTGGCACGGCCAATGCCGGGCCGGCTGTGGACGCGAACCCACCGAAGTGGCCACCGATGCTGCATGTTTGGGCGAAGGGCTGCGAATAGACGCCATGGACCTAAAACAAAAGGCACGAGTCAGTTACAGGTTTGACCACAAATCGTGCGGCATTCAGCTTTAGGAAGCGCTACCAACCTGACACGGCGGCAGATGCGGTGCGGCCGGATGACCGGAGCAGATGGAGATGTGCGGTCCGGCCGAGTACGTCCACAGTGGCTCGTGGTGATGTCCGAGTGGCAAGCTGACCGGCACCTGGTTGATGTCGACCATCAGCGAGGAGGCCGCATGCGGGTGCTGCGCCTGAGCCGCCGGCGATGGTTGCTGGAAAACTTGCGTCAACGACTCCCACTGACGCTGCTGCTGCTGCTGTGGCACTGGCGGCGGCGGAGCTTGCTGTTGCTGCTGCTGTGGGTGCTGGTCGCGATGGTAGCGCGGACGCCGTATCGGTGGACTGCCCTGGCCCGGGTGCAGATGGGACTGCAGCTGCGACATAACCGCTGCCGCCAGACCACTTCCGGCGGTACTCGGATGCATCGGATGGTGATGTTGTTGTTGCTGTTGCTGCTGCTGCTGTTGTTGCTGCTGCTGCTGATGGTGATGATGATGGGGCGGCGGATGATGGTGGTGCTGTTCGCGGTGAAGCAGCTGTTGCTGTTGTTGCAACTGCAACTGCTGCTGTTGCTGCTGCTGCTGCTGTTGCTGTTGCTGCTGAGAGCTTTGCACTGTTTGTGGCTGCTGCATGGCAAGATTGTGATGCCCATTCATTGCGTGATGTACGTTCGATCCGACCCCATTGCCATTGGCGCCGCTACCCAAGTGCATCATCATGCCACTTCCGCCGGCAACACCGCCACCACCACCACCGTTCCGCGGTGAGCGACGGTGTTCCCAGATGGCGGGTGGCGATTGGCTCGGCAACCGTGACGAAACTCGGCGTCTTTTGCGCGACGGACTGTCCGACTTCATGCCACCATTATTGCCCATGGGACCACCGTCTCCCGGGCAGTAGGCCGATGGCGAGGCCGTTTGGTTGCTTCCACTGCCCCCACCGATTCCGCTGCCGCCACTACCGCCGGCAGCGTTGCTTCCACCGGAGGACATATGCCCGTTCGGCCCGTGGCCACCACCGTTGCTTCCGCCCGGATGATAGTGCGGACTGATCCGGTCCCGATTGTTGTCGCGGCTGTTACGCAGCGAGTCAATCGACAGCATGGACCGGGTGTCGACGTGTAACTCCGAACCGCGCGACGAATTCGACGGACCCTCGAAATGACCCTACGGAGTGTGAAAAGAATTGCACTTGGGATTAGTTCCGGTTTGTGGAGGGGAAGAAAAACAGTTTAATTCAACAAACTAAGCGCGTTCTAAAAATGGCTCAGAACTCTGCCCCTTTTTGGAATTCGTTTGAGAAGCAAAAGTTCAACTGATTTGGCTTTGGAGTGATTTAACATTAAATTATTAGATAAACTTTTCATGATTTTTTCGTTCAGAGTATGAACTGAAACGACTGCGACGGAAATGTTCGGTTGTCGACGGATCACCGAGGGAAAACGCGATGACATCCACACGGCGCACGAATAAAAGGAACATCGTACCTTATTTTGTTTAGCAAAAAATATTTTTAACTTCAGTTAATCAACGTTCGGCCATTTGATGCGATGTCTGGCTGTTGGGCTTGCACAGCAGATGAGATTGTACTGACCGTTTTACCATGCATTTCGATCAATGGGCTCTTCGATTTGCCATCGTTTACCGAACACCGAATAAAACACAACGCATACTGTTTGTTCGCATTGGAGCCTGAATGATTGACTATTTAATCATTTAATAATGAACTGTTTAATTTAATCTGATATTTTCGATAAACCAATTCCAATTTTGCATTTTTGTGGGATCTTTTGCTCAATGAATATGAGATCATAGAAACAACGCCTTTTATATAGAAGAAAAGACCGATCAGTGGGGGTGGGGGCGGGATCACTTACCGAATGGCGATCGATCGAGGAGCTGCTCATCGTGTGCCGGTTACGCTCCTGCATGCCCATATTGATCCGGTGCCGGTCAATGTGGCTCGGGCCGGCTCTAAGAATTTGTTGAGATCTATTATTAATACTACCGTCATCAGTAGCACCGTAAGGCACTAGGATGGCCGCTGCTGGACGACTCGTTAGGGGAGGGGAATGCAACTGCACCGGTGGGGACTTGGGTGAGTAGGTGAAGGACTCTTTGGGGCTACTTCCGTTATTGTCACTGCGCGGTTGTGTTGCGTTCGGGATCGAGATTAGTGGAGGCAGTAGTAGGCAAGTAGTAGTAGTAGTAGTGATCGTAGTAGTCGCAGTAGCAGTAGTAGTAGTAGTGATACGAGTGGTACCATTTTTTCACAATGTTGCGAGTGTGTGTATGTGTGCAGGTGTGTGAGGAAGGCGTATGTACGTTTAAATGTACGTAATGAGAGTGGCATTGCGTAGACGGCGTATAGGCGTTAAGAGAGCAAACACAGGCGGTGGTGGTACAGTAAGTGACAATAGCAAGAGAAACAATTGGCCATAGGTAGGCAGGTAGGTAGGTAAGTGACGAGTAGCAGGATCACACACAACCAGGAACAGGTACAGAAGGAATGAGGAGGGTGGTGTCGTGACCGTTGTGGGATTCATAGCAGGTGAAAGGTGATGATCGACATGATACGATGCATTGTACAATTGCATTCAATTGTGCGCGCGCGCACGCATGTGTGTGTGTTTATTAGAGTTGTTTGGTCCGCGTTTGGTTTTGTTGCGTGTTTACCACGTTGGCAGAGGACGTGTTGTGATGGTGGTGGTGGTGGTGAGGACAGCGGTTGTATACCAGTTTGTTAGAGGTTCATTTCAGAGTACGGTTCGGTTCAGTTTGGTTGATATTGCAATAAGTTTACCACAAAGGACAAAAAGCATGCGGAAGAAAAAATCAAAAACAATTATGTATTAATTAAAATGAAACAATTTACAGTTACGATTACGGTAAGCTTAGGTGTAGTTGGTCGTATTTATATATGTATATTTATATAATTAGAGAGTATATTTACGAAAAAGGTAACGATAAGTAAGTACATCTGGCACTGCTCTACAATGTAGAAGAGAAACTGTTATCGAACTGGAGGCACAACGGAAACGCTCGGTCAGATCGGTAAAGGTATTAATCAAAAAAAAGCTATTTGTGATATAAAAATACATGAAATCGCTTGCACATGACAAGGAATGTGTGTGTGAGAGAGAGAAAGACAGAAAGATGTCAACCAAATGGAAGGACAACATAAACCGGGCTCGTTGTTCGTACCGGTTCGGCTCTACTCTTTCGCATTCTTGTTTGGTTCTGTTTCACGTTTGCTGGCTTGTCTTGCTGGTTTAGTGTTTCATAACGGGAGCGAACACACACACATTGATTGTTGTTTGGCAGTTAGGTTTGCTCAACTTTCTCTCTACGTTTGGGGCATTCACGTTTGACAATTAACAACGAATGAAGATGACAACAGGTAATGCAACAGAGTAAAGTTAACTAGCACCAAAAGCTAGACAGCCTTTAAGACTTTATATTGTGGGCGCTTTCGATTCAATCACAGTTAAATGGGACATTCAAATATACTAACTGAATTTGGCACGACCAATAATAATAAACTGAAAACCCATAGCATTGTTATTTGTTCATTATTATTAAGAAATTATACCAACTCTGCTCGGGGTTAGAAATCCAGTCAACACACTTACCATGGTGCACTAACTATTATCGGTAAGAAAATTGTTCCAATTAAGTCGCAAAAAAAGGGAACAAAGTAAAGACTGAACTGCCTCCTGTTTGTGAGCGTGTTCCAACAAAAACCCAGGCTACCCGCTAGGAGTGGAAGCAGCATGAAACAATAAACCAAACTGATATGCTAAAAGTGAAACATACGAGCACAACAAATACCAATCGCTATGTTATCATGAGAGTATGGCAAAGAGAAAACCAGTGGAATAGATAATGTAAGATTATTTTTATTAATGGTATTATTTTCCTTGATCATTCCGGCTCCATCATACAGACTAAAAACAATAACTAAAGCCGCTAGCGATAATGTGCAACAGACAACGGGTTTATATCACAAATGGCACTCTCTTCAACCACAATATCCATACATTGCTTGGGAAGTATACTTGCTGCAACAGTTAGGGAACGAAATAAAATGTACGAAGAATCAAACAATATCGGCAACGGTACACAGATATCCGAGGGGAAAACCCTTCTTCCGGGGGAAGGTGGTGATGGAGGTTAGTGTTGCTGGTAGAGGAATCGAGCTGTCAAACTGTTCTAACTATACAGCTATGCGGATGCCCGAACGAAGCTCTGCCGTGATCAGCCGTGTGTTAGGTTTAGAAAAAAAAGTATGCTTGCTAAAAACACTTTGAATTCCATCCGAACATATGACACTAACACATTCCATTCATTCAGCCAAGTGAAAGCTACCGAAATATCCTTGTTCCAACTAAAACAACACAAATCATAGGGAAGAAGAACTTGGGCGCATTGCTCTGCGACAGAAAGATCGGTCATTCACTAAACAAATATCAACTGAAACTGCGCGTGCTGCGTTGTACTTGGACAGAATGATGCTTCGCATACGGTGAATAGATGGCAAATAGTGAGCAATAAAAGAGGGAAACAGAATAGAGAGTAAATAATAATAAAAGTAACGCACAGAGTACCCGCGAAACTGTTCAAGACAAACTGTTAATCTTAGCAATTTTGAAAAATAAAATCGGCCAAAAAATACTGCAATTGTGAACCTTATTGAGAACAAACAGCAACAAACTATCACTTGTTCAAAAGACTCTTCTAGAAAATAAAAATAATATAACAAACTAACATAAGATGTGACAATGATACAGGAAACAATTTTTAATATGATACATCAATAAAAATTTCGGCATGTAAGCTCAGCCCCTGCGGTGCTTGATTGAATGTAAACTCTGTTCATGAAACGGCCGTCTTAATTACGCTCATTAGACACACGACGCGCTTTTGGAACGTTTATGTGCAAACAACAACTCCTATCAGGTGCTTCTTAGTAAAGACAAAGTTGATAGCCTTTATACCCTAGCTTAGTTAAATTAGTGTTCGCCCCTTTCCAAAAAAAAAACATAACAAACGTACAAACTTAAGACATAAATTCGAACCAAAAGAGGGTAAATCGAAACGAAACGTAGAAAAACAGCAGCAGATGATGCCGATAAAAGTACAATTCACAATACCAAGATACAACCATCACTTTCAAGAAAAACTAGCAGCAGATTACAGTGAGTAAGTAAAACCTTAACACTACACGTTGCAGTAGTAGCAGTAAAAGGTAGTTAGCGGTCGGTACAGTTTTGGGTTTGGCTTTGGCTTTTTTTTTTGGAGGGAAGTTTGTTGTTTGTTGCTCGAATTTGGGTTCCTTCACCAAAAACGCAATGACGGGTACAGCGGCGGCGGCGGGGGAGGACACAGTTGCAGGTGGTGTGAAGAGTTGGTTTTTTTGATTATACACTTTTACCGTCCCTCTGCTTGATTTGATCATCCCTTGGTGGTCACCAGCTATGCGTTATGCGAGTTTTAGCAAGTGCATGTGCAATCGATTCAAATACACACAACCGCACACCAAACGGAAAAGGAGCAAACTTACACATAGCTAAACCCCGCCGAGCCGGTTGGTTTTGAGTCGATTGTAAATGTCCCACAAGCCCGGAAACGGTATCGGAGGTTGCTCCAGCCAAAGGTCACACATTCCCGGGCTGATGTTGAATGGTTGGTGGTGAATGTTTGTTTAATTTAGATAAATGCTGGCGATACCACTCAGGGTGCAATAGGAGCGGTGGAATGAAAATTTGCATTGAAAATAACAGCGAAAAACTGGGACCATGCTCTTTTTGCGGTTTCGAATATTAGTTTATGCTTTCAAAATGACACAACAGATAGAGAATATAGAGAATACACAATAGAGAATGTACTCATATATTCATGAACAGCACTTAGCACGAAGTGGCAAGCAATCGAACGAGATGCTATAAACATGAAAAAAAACCTTTAAAACATATTTTGTACCATTGCGTAATAATTCTTTACTTGTATTTACTATTGTGTTGTTTTATCTGCCTGTTTTTTCAGAAACCAATAACAAAGGTGTTCGATCCCGATAGTTAATTAAAAAAATTATTATAGTCGGCATGTTACCAATAAATTGAACATGAGGTTATTTTGATGATCCAGCATCGAGATCACATTCGTTTTCGTTTATCGAAACCATTCGTGTAGAAAGAAAAGCGTAAAGCACGAAATGATGCAATCAACGATGAAAAGAATGCAATTCGCAACTTTTGGAGCAACAAATGTGACATCTTACGGAAGAACACAACAAAAAACAACATTGTGGTGTGTCTGACACACCCACAAAACATGCACCAACCGAAGGAGTTTGATCGAAGGAGCCACATTGCACATTCCTACTCCGTTCCCCACGCAGAAGTCGGCGGCCCGGACTGAATGTCGAAACCCGAGGTGGGAAGCTAACTTTGGTGCAACAACAAACCCGATACCGTTTCCTTGGTGACCACCGCCTACGTGTGTGCGTGAGTGTGTGTGTGCGTGTTAAACCTTTCACGACTTCTTCTGGAGCATTAATCAAGAATGTGTATTCCGGGGGGTTGATGGGTGTTCCTTCCTCTGTATGCAATCGTTACCCACAAAAAGCGCACGAAAGTCCACAACTCAGGGTCCGTGTTGGGGGCCTTGGGGGCAGTTGTTTCGTTTCGGTGCGCCGGCTTCTACAAGATGAGACCACACCTCCTGCCCCCGGGAAGAGTGCCCGCTCGGCTTTCCCGGGGTTGGACACATTTTGGACAACCGACCCGCTTACCCGTAATTAAAGCTGTTCTCCATGTCCTTGTTGCTGTACCACGGCTGGTTGTGGCCACCGTGGTTCCGGTTCGAGTGGTGCGGATGCGGCGAAAACGGCATCCGGGACCGATTTCTGGGGACGGCTCCGCGAGAGTACGGCCTCCGCGATGCCCCGGAATGGTTCGGATTCATCATTTTTGCTTCTTCTGCTTTTTGCTTTTGCCGCGGTCCTGCACACGCGGATCGCTTCCCTCTTCTGCTTCCTCTCTCTCTCGTTGGTCGACCGACGAAATGCGACGGCTAGGAGTATGTTCTGCTGTCTGTCGATGTTGCCCCTGAATGATGCTGATGAGCTGAGCTCTCAGAAGCTGCTTTGGGGCACGCTGCGGACCGGCCGCATTTACGCCAGACACAGAGTTCCACACACGAACACACCAGAATGGAAAACTGACAAAATTCACGGCCAACCTAGCTGGCGAAGATGACGCGTTTTGACGGCAGAGCCTACTAACATATATTGCGATGTGCGGCAACACCGCAGCAGCAACCGTCAAACGAGCGCCGCTGCTTTGGTGCTTTCCAATTTTCTGCACCTCACGACGAAGCACGCTTCATCTCACGATTCACCAATTTTATCACACTCATACACACAATCACGCACGTCACGATGCTGAAAACCGAGGGAATATTATGCAAATGAATATTTATGTGCAAATGGAGCACGGAAGCGGGGCGCGCCTCCCTCCCATTCACAGAGCCGCCCTGCAGAGTGCTACAACAGTGTAAACAAATCGCCCTTCGCACTACCACACGCAAACACGGCACCGCGGGTGGTTCCGGCCGGGCAAGGACACGGCGCGACAGATCCGGGCGCTCCACACTCGCAATGTTCACCCGCGAGAAACAACAAAAAACCGGCATTGGCAACGTGATGTAACGCACACCCGGACGCGGGTAGTAGAGCACTACCACCACCGTGTACTACTACTACCACTATGCTACTACTAATGGCTGGCAGGGGACGACTGACAGCAGTTCCGTGTGGAGAGTCACAGTTGTCCTGTGGTAGCCGCCACTCGGCGGCCGCATGGGAAAAGCTTTTCTTCTCTCACACACACTAGCACACCGCCCCATCGGAAAAGCGTCGTCCTGCGATCACAATCGAGCAGCGTTATTTGGTCCGGGTGTTCTCGGTCGTCTATGTTGTTGGAAGAGAGCACCGGAAGCCGACAGCCACCGCGCGCACCGGAAGCTGAACTCGGACGGCCGCTTGCTTATCTTTCTGTGAACGGGGCGAAAAAAGCAAAGTGAAAAGAAGAAAGAAAACATTAATATTGTCAATGCCGTGGCGAAGGATCTGCGTGTCACGAAAGAGAGAGAAAGAGCGAGAGCATATCGTAAACAGCTTTTCTATGCTTCTCCTTCGGGTCGCTCACTCACTCACTCGCTCTCGTCTCGCCTTTCTCTCACTTTCTCTCGTGCGCTTTTCTTATGCTATCACATTACTTCCGAGTCTGTCTGCGTGTGTGTGTGTGGCAATGTAACTACTATTGTTGTTTTTACTCGTTCATTCGCCGTCGGCGGCCACGAGATGATGATGATGGGCACCGCACCACACAACCGCCAACTTTCGATTTCACGTGGAATGTGCTCGGGTGATGGCGGCGGCGGCGGATGGCCTAGAAAATATACTACGCTGCTGCGCTCGCCTCCGGCCACCGGCGTAATAATGTTACGCAAGAGACGAAGGAAAGCCGGCCCCGTGAAGAAAAACAGCCGGACATATCCCGCCGGAAGGAACAACCGAAACGTACAACAAATGGCTGAAGTAAACTGGAGAACCCGAGGGAGGAAAGTGAAACCAGCAGAGACGGCGGCGGCGGCCATTTTGGTGGACATTGGTTGGTTGGAGCAAAGAAGCCAACTTGATAAATTGTTCAACCCCCGAGCTTCCAAGGCCAAGGGGTACACGCGAAAAAACTGGCCGCACATAGGACGACTTAAAAATAATGTTGGAAACATAAAAGATAACCGAAAAAAGGAAAGAGGTTTTCCTTAGAGTTTCCTGCAGTCCGTGGGGCCGCCAGATGATGGGCGCGGCGGCACACACAAAGTATTTTTATCGGCAGCCGGTTACGGAACGATTAAATATAGTTTGTTTGTCTTTTTCACCATCGGGTGTGTCGGGATGCCACACTCAGGGGGCAAGTGGGAAAATTCTCACCCAACAAACAAGCTTTTCCTTTGCCCGAGGGCACCCCCGAAAAAACGCCAAACACCCAACAATGTTTACCAACAGAGAAAGAGAGAGAAAGAAAACGCACGTAAATAAAAACATAAATCCATTCAAACGACACGCGACGCACACGGGCGCCCCGTTTCAACTGACTTTACACCACCACCACCACGACCGACCGCCGGTAACCGAAATAGATTCTCCCAGAACGCGAAAGTGCAGATGACGGTTATGGAACGCCAATTTTAACACGCCCACGTTTGTTGTTTTGCTGCCCGTTGCTGGCTAACGATCCAATTTGAATATTCAAATTGTTGCCGGTGCTGTAGGGGATGTGTCATTGAAACAACTCATTGGGCGACATTTTTTCGTTGAAGCAGCATAATGATGAGTAGCATATTTCGAAAGTACCCTGTGACCGAAAGTAAGAATGACAGTGAAGTGAAGGACTTGTTTAAGCTCCCCCGCCGATAGACTCGATTGCCAATGTGTGTGTTTTGGATGTGTGTGGGAGAATGTGGTGTGATACCAGCAAAACGACGCGACATTCCACAATCAGCTTGCGGCTATAAAACAGTCCCTTGCTCGCTCCTACACGCTTCCGGCTGATCAAACAGAGCTCCCCTTTTTTATGCTCGCTTCGTTTTTTTTTTTAAGTACTGCGTTATCACAAGCCATACCGAAGGCTGTAGCGAGAGTGAGAGCGAACACTTCGAACACTATAAAGCATCACCCACCCGGACGTGTGCTGGAGGGGAATCGGTTCGAACCACACAACCACACACATGGCGCATTTGCGCAATAGAACAGCGACCGGCATTTTCGGGGCGCTTGCGTGCCATGTGGAACCTCTTCCGTTGCGCTCAAGACAACACTGTTGTGAAGGATGGGATTGAAAGAGAGAGAGAGAGAGAGAGAGAGCGATGGTGACGCTTCGTACCACAGAGAGAAAGAGAGAAATAAAAAACGAGAGATAAGGCGAGCGAGAGTTTTCTGTTTCATTCCAACACAGCATTCTGGCACGCTGCGGAAGGAGTAACAGTGAGAAGTATCCTGAAACCTTCTATTTCGCTCTCTCTTCCATAGCCTTAGAAGCTAGATATGATCTAAAAACTGATGACACCAGGATCTACGTACCCAAGAACCGTCCTGCCTCGGCCTGGTTCAGGATTCAACGGCGAGAGAGCTTTAGTTCTTTTCTCTAGCCAACTTTGAATCATAGGACGATTATGCAGCCCACTTCGCACACACACACACACCCACACAGATTAATGCCAAGGGATAAAAGGCGTGAAAGGAGCACCCGATAGCGCCTCCCAACGCTTCACACCCGCGAATCCGTGAAGACGCGTTGATGATGCTGGGGCCGATTGTGATACTCCGTTCGCCTCGTTGGGAGATTTTGATAGCGACGACGGCGGCGGGTAACGAAGGTGAAGACACTCCTTGCCGTCCACCGCCACCGGAGAGGGTGCGTTTTGTGTGCCGAGAAGGATCACGGGGCGAATCCACCCGGTGCTGAAACAATAGCTGCTCGTTAGGGTGTTTTCCTCCACTTGAGAATTGAAGTGCGACATCGGGAGGAGGCCACCTCCCCCACCCCAACCCCATTCTTGGGTCCCTTGCCCCTCCACTTCCACCCGGTGGATCCCCGGGCTAGATCCCAAAAGGATTTATCGGGTTGAGCCCCGAGAGAGAGCCCGGCGCGGTTCGTAGCCTGAGACACGGCTCGAGTTTGATTGGATGATAGAACACAGTGAGGGGCTGCTGGCTGGGAACGTCACCTAAGCCGACCCGATCCACACACAATATGCGATGGGGTGGCGCCGTCACCGGAATGGAGCCGCCCTCCCTCTAATTTAGTCACTACTTAAGCACTAAAGCCTTTGAAGATTACAAGTGTTAAGAAAGCGTTCAACCGACCGTCGAACCACCGGGCCGAAGAAAGGACCTCATAGTGGAGGCGCTCCTCGTGCTCATGCTGAAGAAGATGAGCTGATGGCCGACATGGCGGTCACCAGACCAGCATGCTGTCGACGCGCTATCGTCGCTTTCCATTTGCCGATAGTGACCATCGAATACATAATCGTCGCCTGGTGTTCGTGTGCCGCATGATGCTGGTGCTGCGGCAGCAGCGAAAAATGGTCGCCCATTTCTGTTTCGTTTCGGTGGGAGCGCTCGTCATGATGATGACGATGCTGGTGGTGCGCGATGGGAGACGCCTGGGCCACGCCTCGGGCTTCTCGTTATCATCAACATTATTATAGTTCGTGGGTAGGTTTCGTGGACTAAAATCTGAAGGAACAGGCTGCACAACAGGCTGCGTTCTCTCGCGGCTACGCACAGCAGGATTCGGGACTAAGCTTTTGCCCGGGGATTGGTCAGAATTTTGGTGCCATTTATATGTCTGAGCCAAACCAAACTTTATGGTCTCGCCGTGGTGCATTCCCCCTTCGCTTTGGGATGGTACAAAATTAAAGCTCGTTCGTGGACGAATAGCATTTGGTTGATTTTCGCTAATGTGCGCTAGCTGCTGCACTTCTGACAAGTAAGTACTATAATACAGTTCTGTTTAGTTTCAAAAATATATAAGAATCTCATTCTGTAATCTTGAATAGTTCAACTAAAATCAGCACAACATTGTTCGACAAAGGACATGGTACCCAACGGACAACAAACTATGTTCTTCCCATTTTTAACATCTTTACAAAGTTTTCCTTTGTATTCTTTTTTAATTCGAATAACTTTTTTCATAAAAACAGGAAAAGGATTCGAAATGAAACAAATGTATCTAAAATGTACATTCTAATCTAATCTAATCTTCAAATCTAATAAAAAGGGAAAATAAAATGGATTAGGTTAAAACATGATAATCAAATCGCCACACTTGGTATTCAATGCAAAGCCCAGCCAAATAATAAAGTGTATAAATAATAAAGTTACACACTTTTGACGCTGACAAAGACATTTGAAAACTATAAACTTTCACTTCAATTGTGACTGTTTCCGATGCCTTGCCCTTAGTACGTACTTTTTTTGATTATTTCTCGTAGCTTGCTTACGTTCTTATTCACGAATAGAACACATTTTATATTGAAATTGAAACATTTGGCATGGTGCACCGTAGCTGATTTTTGCTCATTATTTTCAACATTTTCAAAATATTTGTTGGGTCTCTAAACTCAAACATACGTCGAATTGGGAGCATCCACGTCGGAAGTGGTTTTAATCAACATACCCGGCGCGCTCGACCAACAGACTGACCACAAATCGTACACAAGAGAGCCCCCAACAAGAACAACAGTGTGCTCACCGGAACTGGCGGCAAGCCCCACTAATCACGGCCGGCCGGCCGAACAACTCCCGGCACATTTCCGGCCCATTAAAAGCGTGACGACGAGCGGAGTTGGTTCCGTCACAAACTTTGCAGAGCACGCACCGCCACCGCTGCCGTCGGCGCCGTACCGTAGAGCGCTCAATTAATGCTGCCGCCATCCTGGGAAAGCGTGGCCTAATGAATTCAAATGCAATTCATCGGCGCGTGAAAAACGCCTCATCAGAACACGCGCGAGTTTCGCCGCACGTTCGCTACTCCAATTTTGCGATTATGAATCGATCTCGTGCACGTTTCGTGCATTAAAACAGGACGAAGAAAAAAACGGCCAAGAAGCGATCGTCACACCATTACCTGGCACGGTCCTTTCGTCGGCACAAATGACCCCCCCACAAGGGTACGGGGCCGACCCGATTAATTAATGTTCAATTTATTTCATTTTATGCTCTACCACGACCCCGTCCGTCCGTGCGGGCGGGCGCAGCAAAAACGTAAGGAAACCAATTTATGTTTCATCGGAAGCATTTCTGCTTTTTTCGTTGGTTTTTTGTTGGCTATCGAACGTCAACTCCATTTTCTTGCGCCACACTTACCAAACCAATGTAGAGCTGCGCGTGCGCGCACCTAATTGGAGCATAAGCTGCCGGCCATCATTACGCGGGCGGCTCGGACGCCAGTAATGAATTAAATCTATCTGCCCGGGTATTAACAGGGCAACAATGAGGGCCATGACGATAACACGTTAACGCCATGCCCATGCCATGGTGGTTTGTGTTCGCGCTCGGTTCGATTCAACAACATCCGGCAACAGGATCTAATTTCACTCGGGGTCCCCAGTCGACCACCCGCCTCAGGGAGCGTGATAATGTTTTTTGTGCGCTGCGGGTGGTGTGGGTTACTTTTTTTGTTCACAGTCCCAATAGAGAGAACATCCCTCGCCAAGGAAAAGCCCACAGCAGCGCACAAAGGCAGCACCGCGTAGCCGCAGCCGCACACAAAGCAGTGCCGCATTGGCTTTATATGCTCTCGCAATCGATAATGGAAATGCACATTAATTCCTAATGAAATCCCGACGTTCCGGGGGCGAATGATACTCATTAAATCCATTCAAAATTGATCGAATCAGCTTCCTGCCGAACGGGCGGCCCACACGCGGTCACGGCGGGGCTTTGATATCGCAGCATTTGGACGTTTCGATGGCATTTCCATTACGGCTCAGCGCACACACAAAGCGAGCGAGTGCGAACTAAAATAGTAGTAAGCTCCCTGGGCATCGGGAAAACCCTGGCGCTGGAAAAAACCTGGGGCTCATCCCTTCAAATGGACTGTGACTTTCCTCGGCTCACCGCGAAGCGTAGCGTGACGCGTGGCACATGATTTATCGAACTTCTTTTAACCATTGACAAGGGTTTGGTTGCGTGTGCGACACGCACATGCGTGAGTAATTATCCATCGTCCTGTGAGCACCTCTAAGAAACTATTGATAAATTACCGAAAAACCCGAAGGAGGTCCTGTTGACGTCACAAAGAACTGTTGTTACCCTCTCTCTCGATGGTTCCAACGGGTTCCAACGAAGGCACCAACGTTGGATCCCAGTTCCAGCAAAAATGACGTCCGGTTGACACGATCCGCCGCGTCAGATAATTTTTACTTCAAATTACGTCCCCCACAAAGCGGCCACAGGCGAAGAACATTTTGCAGCCATAAACGAAACACCCATCAGCGGTCTGCGTTTGCATTTTAATGCGCTAAAAAATTGGTTTCTCTCAGCCCACGGGCGCGCAATAACGCGATGGTCGTGGTTGATGAGCCAGAAACGAGCGACCAAACGAGGAAAAAAAAAGGATAATTTCAACGAATTCTAATCTTCCAACGGTTGTTTGCTCACGCGCACACGCCGGTGCTAGGTAACCACCCCGCCGCAAACGAGTCCTCATCTCGTTTAGGGATCTTGGGAAAGCGCAGCATCCGCGCAGCCTGACGGTTTTCCGGACCGCTAAGTAAAGAAAAAACCGTATGCTCGGAATAGACAGGGAGAGAGAGAGCAATGTTCCGGAGCACGGTCTTCTCCGTTCTCGGTTCCACCTAAAACTGGTCGCAGGTCGTGAAGAACTCTTTCTCCGCACAAAACCGCATTTGAAACGCTCGTTTCTTTTTGCGTTTCGTCGAAAGGTGTCATATCTTGATTGTTTGCGCTCTCGGTAGCGCCGACCTTTTGCGACCGCACGAGGCGCACCCTTTGCCAAACGGATAAATCCTTACCCTAAACCCGTGGGGAAATCGGACCCCGCACGTAGGACGACGGGAAACCAAAACAAACCACCAACCTCTATTGGGAAGACTCTGAGAGGAAAAAAAACTTACAACCGTGGGTTGGAAAGATTAACGAACGGAAGAATGTTCCTCACCATGGGCGGGGAAAAAAAATCCAAAAAGGTCACCTGCGAAGGAGAATAAAAAATTGAAGAAATTCGGTCTCGTTCCTGGACACCAACCAATCCATCCACAACCCACCAACCACCGTCCCCAACCTGCTGCCGCTGCGGCGTCAGCATAATCGTCACTGAATGCGCGATAGCAAAATCCTAGACCAGGATTTGGTCAAAGCAAAGTTTGGGTTTCACAGCATTTGGTGGACGGAAAAGAAAATCCTCGCAAAACCCGGCCCGGCTCAGATCGGGTCGCCCGCAGGCAGCCAGCCGGCGTGCTTTTTTGTCGTGGACCACACGATCCGATCCGTTGCAGACCCGAATCTGTCTTCGCCGCCAAACTATGCAGAGACGATTAAGGTGTGGTTGTGTGTGGCAAGACGATAAAATGCAAATGGCGCACATTTTGTGTTGAGCTAGAGAGAGGGGCCCAGGGCCAGGAGAGAACGGAGAGGGAGAGAGCGAAAAGTGTCCACAGTCAGCTCCAGCGTCCGCGTTATGGACGATAACGATAGCGATAACGAAATTTAACCGTTTTTCCATGTCCATCAGGGGCCCGTCCGCGCAGGCTGCGGTGTGACGCTTTTCCCTCGGAAAAGAACCGACGTTATTAGTCAACGTTATCTGGAAATTTGGAATTTTTTGTTGGTCACATTCCGGGAAAATGATGGCGGAAAATGGAGCCACAAGGTTGTGTGTGTGCCGAGAAGAGTAGAATTTAACGAAACCATGGCCTGTACCTTGCCGACAGAGTTCCTTTAAATTCCGGCGATCCTTAATGCAGCTTTATCTAATTGTAATACAATCAAACAGCAAAGTCCACTCTTATCTAACGTCACACAGCTAAACGGTTTAGCAACCGGGCATCGGGCCAGTGTCACTATCGTGACATATCAATCAATCAATTACGTGTGCCTCTCCTCCGGTGTCGAAACACGATAAAATGAGAAAACTTTTCCTTCACTCTCCCCCGGGGCCGGCAACACGTGCCAAACGACGGTCCACTATCGAGACCCGCCCCGTGTGACGAGTTAGCGCCGTGGCGCCGGTTAAAAATAAAATATTATTTGAAAATATAAAACAAATAAAACAAAAGTCGCAACTAAACAACATTTGATTGTCGAACGCGAAACGCGTTGCATATCACACGAATCGGGATCGCACCGCGAATGACACATTCGATTCTGCCTGTCGTATACTTCGTTAGGTCAATTTAGCACCCCGCAGCCTGCGGCTGCTGCTGACCGTCGAATCCTAGCAGTCGACCAGAGCCCGGCCATGTGACCCACACACAACCCACAGCCACGGCCGACCACGACGACGGATCATTTTCACATCACGCTCACGACCAGTCGAAAGGCGTCAAATTTTTTTGGCCCAGAACGACAGATTAGGAAGTTAGCTCACTTTCGTCGCACGCCCCGGTCGTGTCCAATCGGCCATCGGTGGACATGTCACGTCCCTTTATGACACCAACGCGGCGCCGTACAAACCATGTCAACACGCTGTCACGGCGTTTCGATGGCGAAAAAAAGGAAAGTAAAAATGTGAAAAGAGAGAGAGAGAGAAAAAAATACGTTCATAACCGGCCGAAAAACAAGACTACTAGCAAACACATAAAACCGAAACACGCAGCAAATGTGATAACGAAAGTGCCCGTAAGATGCTTCCAAACAACCGGAGCCGTGATGGAGAACAATGTCTAGAAACAAGAAAAACATCGAATTGTTGGCAAAACTTAGAACGAAAGTCGAACGAACGAACACTAGAGTTCGCGTCACAGCAATTGTTAGCAGAGTATGGTGAGAGAGATGCATTTGCAACAAGCAACTAAAATTAGTATTCAATATATTATTATTTTTGTAAAAGCACTATTCAACGAGCAGCTTCTGCCCAGCGACTTGCAAATGCTACAAACCCTACGCGCACACACACACACACACATACGCAACACGCATTAGAACTAGACTACGAACTACGAGGTACAAACCTGTCACCAGCAGGACACGATCATCGGCAGGGCGTGCACACTATGGTAGTAGGTTGTTGGGAGGTGATGGTAGTAGTGATGATGGTAGCGCTAGTAGTAGTAGTAGTAGCAGTAGTAGCGGAAGTAGTGCCAGAGGTAGTAATTACAGTGGAGCAGTTTGTGCAGCGCGGCCTCGTTGAATTGGATAAACGCTTGAAGCCATGCTGAAGGGGCACACAACTAGCTCACTGGGGTTCATCCTGTTTGACTGAGTGCAGATAAAATGTGAGCATGCGTTACATTAAACACCACCCGCCGCTGGCCGACGACTAGACCCCGACGGGGACAGAAGTTCGAAACATTCAACAAAACACAATCACTACAAAAAAACAAACTAAAACCAAATGAATGAAATAAGAAGCATGAGATAAAACTAAGAATGTAACATACACACACAATAAACTACGAAAAACAAGTCAAAGAACAAAACAGCATGACAAAAAAGGAAAACTAAACCTAAAATATATCAAAGAAGCAAACAAAAGTACAAAACGACCAGAATCGGAACGATGAAATGGTACACACAATATACAAAGCGCTTCTGGCGCTTCTAGCGTACACTTCCCAATTGCCAACATGAAACCTGAAAAAGAGCTTTGAACGGGAAACCGTTACATAAAATCACACCCAACCAAGAAACTCCGTCTACTCGAACTTTTTGCAAAGCACAGGGGCGTGAAATAGAAAGTGTATGTGACTTTTAGAACACAAACAAAAAAAAAATCCCCAAAAAACATGTTAAACATTTATCAGAATTCAAGCCGTGCTTTCGATTTCACTATTATCGTGTGCACCACCCTTTGGGGGGAGGGTTGGCGGCTGCTTTCGATTCGTCGCCCATGTGGGACTGCATGTGGCTCGTCCATCCCATCCAAACCTTGTGAAAGTTCTACGTCATCCGTCAAGATTTCCTTCACGACTTATCGTCAGCGCGCACTTGTCAAATTTGCCACCCGGGCGCCAGCGTCCGGGACACTGCTGAAAATCAGATCACCGACGAATGCTAAAAGGCAAAGCAAATAAGACTCTTCGTGAGACGAAGACGCCACGGGGATTGGTTCCTGTTGGTGGTTGGCAATCGCAGTTCCATGCGCCCGTAATGCCACCCCAGGGAGAGAGTCGACCTTTCCGAGATTACCTTTCCCAGTCGGGTTTCTACTACAAAACGCGAAGGACATAGTGCTTCTTAGGGGTGCAAGAGTTCGGTTTGGCAGCCGTGGACTTTGTTGAAATCGGATGACAGTAAGACAAGCGAAACGGTGTGCGCCTCTGAGGATACTGTGAAAAATGGGAAAAGTGTTTTCGCCGGTGCTGCTGTTGGGGTTCTTCTTCTCGTGGCTAGCCCTAATATCCGCTCAGTACTGTCCGGAACCTACGCGACCTCATACGTCGCGGTGCGATCAGTACTTGCGCTGCGACAAACTTTTCACGGGGGACCACGTTTGGACCACGGTCCAATGCCAGCAGGGACTCGTGTATCAACAGCCCATGGGCACCTGCGTCGTTCCCGGTGAGTTCAGAACACGCGAGATTCTCGATAGGTAGCCAACAGTGACTGCAGCAGCAGAGATCTGTATCTGTGACCAGTTCTTTCAAAGGAATACAGTGTGATGTCCCAGACTTCAATTTTGGACCGAACCAAAACATTTTATGAGAATGCGATTCTTCGCCAAAAAAAGAATACAAAATACCGTGTACACCCGTGTGTGGCATGTGGCCTGTCTTTGGCGAGGCTCCGGGTGACCTACTGATCCGGACCTAGTTTCACAATAGTGTGAATCGATAAGAGAAATTTTCCTTGCACCGGTTTGCTGTCTATAGATGCTCCACATAGTTCAAGAGTTGGGCGCGCGTCTTGTAGTCGAGTGTTAATGAATCGTGACAGAAACATCAGAACTCACTCCTGGAATTCCATTGTACTTCCCGCATACGGTACAAAACTATTTTACGAACGAGTGAAAGCTCGGCCGTGCAAATCATTTCATTACGGTCAAAGTCGTTAGAAAGTGAGATTTAGAACCGAAGTTACTAATGCGGCATTTCTTGCCATTTCTTCAGACAGCGACTGGGAGTGTGACCTGTCGGCGGAGAACGATCGCGACCGGAGCGAGGAGAACGTTTACGGTGTCGACAGTGAGCTCGACTCCGAATCCCGTGCATCGGCAGATGATATTGAAGATCATCCAATCTTTTCCAGTGAACCGGAGTACAGTGGTGATGGGAGTCTGGACACGTTGTCGTATGAATCCGAGACAGAAAGTGCTCCTGCGCAAACTAGTACGATAGCACGCCAGGACGTACCCCAACAGCTTTCTGCTTTGAGCACGCAAACGCCAAACGATGTGACAGCCAATCAGGACAAGAATGAGACTCTGACTGAACTGCAACTTTCGGAGCAGTTGAGGAAATTCATCGAGCAACAGAAAACCTGGATCGCGAATAATCTGAAGCAACGCAAGTATCTGTCAGCAGCGGGTACAAAGAAGACTGAAGATCATTCGAGCTCATTGAGGGAGGTCGATAAACCGGAACCACCGAAAACCGACCCAGGTCCAAGTTCGATCCAGAAGCACACCGGAGGCTCAGTGTCAGAGGATCTTATACGAAATGTGCTGAGCATTTCGCAACAAATAGTCTCCAACCAGAAGGAGTCCGCTGCCCTTAAATCGAGCGTTGAGCAGAAACCAATAGTGACCCCCATTTACATACCGTACCCTGTCGGTACCATCCCGGGGCCAACGGCAAGGCCTCATCCAACCAATACTAATGCGGCAGC
>NC_069145.1:8084747-8144088 GCF_943734635.1 Anopheles cruzii
TAGCTGAACAGTGACTTCCCATTAGTTTCGGGTACGTGCAGTGCGTCGGAAAGGGAGCGTAAATTTCAACGCAAAAACCTTCACGCAATTTAACTCGCCCAATTGAATTCACGTACCGCGGCCACTCCTCGTCCACTCCGGCTGCTGGGGACCGCTTGTTGTGGGCGATAATTCGAAACAGATGTTGCCATTGCAAACGATATATTTCTCTTGGATCGAAGTGTGTGACTTCAGCCGCCCTGTGCGCCAAGCGTGTGTTCTGAACAGGGAAAAGTGTTGCGGATGGCGGATGAACAGGGAAAAGTTTTGCGTGCACTCAGAGAGTGTCCTCAGGCAGACGGCAAATATCGGTCGTAAAAAATTACTGTTCCTACATGGTAAGAAAGGGACCAGTGAAAATTGTGATATATCTGAACCCGCCGCACGGGACAGCACAGCCCTTATTCCCGGGCGAGAAATTAATGAGAAAACTTTCGAACGAGTTCGTGTGCCTTGAAGAAGCACGCCTTCTGCTCCGAAAAAAAGGTACAAAACTCGGCCATTAAAGATGTCTCAACAGGTACGATGGTACACTCGGGCAACTCGGGGCGGCGATTATCAAATCAAGCTTCCCCACCACTCAGGGGGGCCGGAAGACTTCCGCCGTTGAGCCTCCAGTGCCGCGCGCGATAACCAATTTTCTGCCTGAAGTAGTACAGCGAGCGCGGCCGATGTACTAACGCCCCGTGTGGCGAGATAAAAAAAACAAACCATAAGGCCCCATTCCGCGGTCCGGACTCCCGTGGTCCGGAGCCCCGGAGGTTAACGACTACAGAAATCGCTGAACCAGCGCCACCGGAAGAGCGATGGTGGAAGAGATAAAGCCTTCCGATTCCGAGAGTTCAAGGTGATCGGGAGGGTGAGTTCAGCCGCCGGTGGCGCATTTTTTCCACTTCGCATCGCAATGGGGACCACTACCACCACCACCCCATCGTCCGCTACTTCTTGCCGTTGCGGCCCCGGGTTTCCCCGTCCATAAAACTGCGCGATTCGCGCGGCTTGATTATTCGGACATGAACTCTTCCGTTCCGCTGTGCTGGCCTTGGGGTACCCACCTCCCCGGCCGTTCGTTACTTCTCTAGCCGCCTTCCGGCGGCGGCTTCAGGTCCGTCTTCCGTCGACCAGTTCTCGTGTTCTCGATAATGGCTCCGTTCACCGATTATTACCGCATCGTCCGCAGCTCGGCGGGCACGGTCGTCGATCGTCGATGTTTTGGGTCGATGACGTGACCGGTAGAGCTCGACGGGGCGCGACCACACCACCAACAGGCAGCCACGCAGCCTCAACACATCCACATCCACAGCTATTGGTCCAATGACATCCCCTTCGTGGCCTTCATTCAATGTTCAGTGTTGGTGTGAGAGTTGTTGCGAGTTACGTGTGGTAATGTGGAGGACATAGCCCATTGGACAAGTAGTAGAAGGCCTTCGGGGAATGGATGTCCCAGGAACATGCCTATTACACTGAATGAGTTACATGCGGTTCTTGGGATCAAGCCCTCACCGGTTCCTAGTTGGAGTCATTAGTTCGGATCGAGATTGCAACCGGGACGGCGGTCGGTCGTCGGACCAAGGAATCATTTTTCTTGTGATAATCAACTACGCTCGGCTTTCTACTCGGGGGATTTTGGTTTGCCTCTGATCCAATGTCCGGTAAGGTTCTACGGCGGCCTGTTTCATCAGAATTCCTTTTTGCTGAATTAAAGTACCCACCATAAAGCGGCGACGGACACACTCCCTCCGGAGAAGGTTCAAACGCAGCAAACACTTACTTATCGCTGTTGGTCCAATGAACTCCCCCCGCTCACAGATATGCAAAGCGGCCACTTCCATTCCTCGTTATTCATTCACGCAAACGGGACGGGGGGGGGGCCCAGAGTGTCGCAGGCAGTACAGTGAGTTTCCACAGAATGGCCGTCAGCCGTCGATTGTACGAAACCACAAGGCCCGACGACGCATCGTCATGTGGCTGGGGCATTAAATAATCATACTCCATATACCGGGATGATGTGGGAACCGTGATGATCAAACTTCGAGTGGACCGGACCGGACCGGACCGGACCAACTGGCCACTGCGTCCCCGCCGTCTCCTTCCTGTGCTCGGTAACCAATTTACCACTAGAGGCAGCAGCGCCAGCAACTGGCAAACGGGGACGCGCAGGCCATGCCACACACTGCTGCCGGGAAGCAATATTTAAATAAACAAAACTGTCAAGGAGCGACATCAAGCACATCAGCAGGACGGTGGTGATGATGATGGTGGCGGCGGGCCGCCAAAGAATGCTATCGACCAAGAACCAACCGCCGAAGGAACATGTTCTGTTTGCGTTTTTTTGTGGCCAAGGAAAAGTTGGTCTTCTCTCGGGGTGCGGCGGACAGCGCGGTGGCTCTGCTGATTGGAGGCTATAAAATGGCCGTCTGATGGTAGGGTACCCGAGTTGTGTTGGGAAAAGTTTCTGCTGTTGGGCGCAGTGCTTCGAGTTGTTCTTTTTTTTACCTTCGACATTCCTTCGAACACTGCTCTCGAGAGTCCCAAAACTTTAGGACTCGTCCATCGAGAACACTGCTGCCGGTCAGCCGGCGCGCGCAGTGGAGAGTTGAAGTCGAAAAGCGATTGTTGAGAATTGATTGTTGAATGTGCTGCATCGCATCAGGCAGCATGCTGCTGAATGGAAGTGGCCGTGGCCGCCACGGCCACTTGGATTCTCCTCGACGCCCGAGTGTGGGGACGAGAGGGATGAAAACTTTCGGGAAGCGAACTCAAGGATTTGCGCTGTCGGCCCGGGGAAAAGGTAGGGCTAGAAATTTGAGAACTCAGACCGCACAAGAATGCGCCCGGCCGGGGCGGGGCACCACCGTTGATGGAAGCCCTATGCACGCCGGACCGGAGACCGTTGCACCGGAAGTCCCTGCTGGGTGTGTGTGTTCGTGCAGCATTGTGCCACAAGGGTTCCTGGTCGTCTGGACGGACCCTCACAAACGAGAGTTTCGGTTGTTGGGCAAGTATCCAAAAAGGTATTCTTTACCCAACTAGCTGGGAAACCAGGGAGCGTGTGTAGAGGCCCGACCGACGGCCAGCGAAAGAACTGGTGTCCGCGTGCGAGTAAGAAGATGGATGTGAAAATTCATTACGGAAGGCAACGGGGATCCTTGCCTGCCGGCGGTCTAGAATTTTCACAATCTACACACGTCAGAGGCCGGCTTCTTGGGATAAGTTCATCGTCGTCGAACGTCGACCTGCGGCGC
Source organism: Anopheles cruzii (assembly GCF_943734635.1). Classification (NCBI taxonomy): domain Eukaryota; kingdom Metazoa; phylum Arthropoda; class Insecta; order Diptera; family Culicidae; genus Anopheles; species Anopheles cruzii. Next base: position 8,088,032 of record NC_069145.1, read on the forward strand.
GCGTTGCAATATTCACCAGATACATGATACGGTAACGACGGTGGCCCGCTTTTAAAATTGATCGGTGTTAGCTAAATTATTTTACACATCGCTGAACACGATGTCGAGGTCGGCCGGAGGGTTCGAGCGGAGAAATTGATTTCCCTTGGCGGTGTGAGGCGAATTTAATTTTCCTACGAGCAGGAGGTCCGTGGGATTACAACGGACGTAAGCCCGCAAGAGGAACAGATGGTTCCGAAGGCGAAGAGAGGCGAAGAAACCCGAAGGTCCTTAACCTGGGGGCCAGTTACGACGGTTGTCCACGGCCTGCAGTAGAACCACTCTTAAACTTCAAAAAAAAGGCCACCGAAACAGCTGTGGAAGCAGCGTGTCGCCGTTGCCGACAATTTAAGGTCACCCGAAGGAGCGAACGGACGAAAAGCCGAAAACAGAAGGACGACCACTTCTTGGCCGACGGCGTCCTGTAAACCGGTCGCATTAGAGGATCCCCCCCCCCCCATCCAGACGACCGTTAGGCGTTTAGGGAGCCTCTGATTGGTTCATTGATCGAAATGAAGTGAGACAACTGGGGGTCTGACAGAAGCGTCCACGAGAAGCGTCGAGGAGTCCACAGGACTTCTTGACACTTCTTCACACACATCACAACACTCAGCACGGCGCCGATGTGCGCCGCATTTTGATTTAGCTTTTTATTTGTCCCGACAAAATGGCGGCCCTTCTTTTTATTTGAAACCCCCCTTCAGGACGACACAACAACGAGAGAGAGAGAGAGCGACACTCAAAGACATCTGTGCAAAATGGCAAGAGCTACATCAAACGAGTGAATACCAAAGTGTTTTAGAGTTGCCATTTTTTTGCTCCTTCTTCTCTGCCAAGCTCTCGGCAGAAACAAATCGGCCACAGCGCACTCTCGCGACATCGTCCCGGGGACCGACGACGGGAATGAAGAAATAAAACGTCATGAATAATTAATGGCACGTTCTGCGCCGCCCTTGGCCCGGCCAAAACACATCCCACTTCGCGCTCGAGTCCGTTTTATTTTGGACCGAAAGCGTCATATCTTCACCGAGAGGAAGAGGAATATCTGAGGCCATGCTACGACGCGGACGGCGACGACGGTGGAACATCACAAATCCGGCATCACTCGACGCTGAGCGCGTCTTGACACTTAGGTCCCGGGCGAGCGCGCTCTGCCAACTGTCCAAAGTGATGGAGAAACTTTTGATAGTTTCAGTCCTCTCCAGCAAACCCCTCGGCCCCTTAAACTAATGGCTCTCCCTGACACGCATCGAAAGGATTAGCTGCCGACTGAACCAGGCCGCTCGGAACAGAATCGGTCGTCTGTCACGGCACGCCATCGACTTACGGAGGAATTACATACAGAGCGCCGTGTCCGTCGCTCATAAAACTTTGCACTTCATCCCCGCGAGCGGGTGGCAGGGAGCAGAAATCCCGTCCCGAGCCAGACGTTCCAGAGCCCAGCGCTAATCCCAGAAAGATAGGGGGTACAAACGCTTTCACGCCGTGTCCCACAGTCGTTGGTCCCCCCACGTCCTGTGACCTGGAAGCGAGGGGAACTCAACATTGTGAAAACGGGAAATCGACAGAGAAAATCGCCATCGTCTAGGCGTGGCGACGGGACGTGGGGTCTCCAGCACCCCGAGGATTTCCTGCAGGTCGGGGTTTCATCCCCCGAAACCGCCGAAAAAACCGGATCGTACCCGGGCGAATTCCCTCGCCTTAGACAAGGCAAAACCCCTGGAGACGAAGTAGAGAGCTCGAAATTTCCGGTCCCGCGAGAGCTGCGCCGGGAGACCCTGGAGGATGCGGCGGCGAGCCACTTACTTGTCCGCCTCCGGTTCGGAGCAGCAGCTGCGAACAGCCGGGAACGGACCTGCATCACTTCGTGGCGTGGTGAAACACACACCTGGGGAGGCAGCATAAAAAAAGGCTGACGCCTTCAAGGAGCGGACGGACACCTCTTCTTCCATTTCGCTTCGCTCATTCTCGGTCCCTCTCTCGAGAGACGGGGCACCCTTTCCCGCTGAATGGGCTCTGGTGAACCTGTCGGTCCTGAGTGTAGGCAGCGAAAGCAGACGGAACGAAAAAGGTCAATCTCTTCGGAGCCCGGGATGCGGCACACAGCTGCACGGGACCGGGACCGGGAGCTGCAACCTGGCAGCGCCAATGCACCGACGGTTTTTATGCTCGCAACCCGTGCACGGACGCGCGGACCTTTCTTTGCCCAGGCGCAGATATGCAGGTAGGTCGGACGTACACCCACAGATGCTTCCTTGTTGCAGCCAGCAGAAAGCTTAATAGCATGAATGGCCCTTCTACCAACACCATCGAACGGAGAACTCTCTCCTCTGTGCCTTGTCGGTTGGCCCTCTTCTTGCGCGTTTAATCCTGGGTCACGTCGATCGAATGTTCGCCGAATGTTCCGCGCTCTACGCTTCGTTTCGCCGCGGGTTGGGAATTGCTTTGGGCCGCCACAAGGGATCACACAACGGATTCTGTTCTCCCGTGCCCGTCTGAGTGTGTCCCTCGTCTTAAGAAAATAAAAATTAAAAAAGGAAAAAGAAACGTTGCGTTGGTCTCAGCCCGTCGACGGGATTGGTCTGACCTGGATCGCGTGTTTTCTTTCGTGACAACACCACGGAAGGGAGAAAACAGCAATGTGTTCCCACATACATATACACACACACACGAGCACCAATAAGACTGCGCAAGGCATTTCCCGTGACAACATCATGAAGGGAGGGTGAAAGTTTATTGCTATTCTTGGTACACGTGACGTCACGAAACAATGCAAGAGTTTCTAATAGAAGGAGCAATAAGATGAAAAGTAATGACAAGAAGATAGAAAAGGGAACAGAAAACCGTTCGGATCGAATAATAAAGGAAAAGAACGAAAACAGGCTGAATAGTTATATTAAAAAGGAAAACCAAACTAACAACTATCTAAAAACAGCAAAAGGAAGCAAAAAAAACAAGAAAACGAGGATAATCTGTAAAATCAAAATAAGAAAACGGAACAAACGCATTGCGAAGCGCACAAAATGGTGTCTATTAAGTGTAGAGAATCGAAAAGAAAAAGACAGAAAGCTTGCTTATGAAAATAACGTCCAACACTGATTGAAAGTGAAAATGAAACAAAAATTAACTATTGAAACAGCAAAAAAGCGGCAATTGTTGCCAAAGACTTGAAGCGAAGAATTCTCGAAAAGCAGACGATTTCTTGCCTTGCCACGAACGAAGCTAATAGCCCCGACGCAGATCGAACGGCGTCGGTTTCGGCATTGATCGGTCCACGAAACCGGCTGCCAGCCAGCACCACAGTGGCGCAGAGACAGAGAGCCAGGCAGGCAGAGACCTCGACCTCGATCATGTAACAACCCGCCACAACAGCCGCCGGCCACCGCCAACGACAAGATAGACCCGCCGCGGTGAAACGAGGCGATGAGAAGCATAAACTTTAATCAACAGATGATGATGATGATGATGATGATGGTGCTGATAATGAGCATTACGGCTGGCTGGCTAGCTGGCCGTGGTTTATGCGGGTCGGGAGCTAGTAGCTTCTCCACGACGGCTGGCCCCCATTTACGGTGAGCGGGTTCTCGGTTTGTTAAACCACGCGGATGAATCTACCTCCGAAATCTTACGCGGAACGGCAACTTTTCCTCATCCGTCGTCGTCGTCGTCGTTGATGTGGGTTTTCAGCGCCAGTCAGCCAGGTGCAGCACACACACGTGGCGGATTGAGCTATTATGCAAAGCCCGGGGCTCGGGAACGTGCCGGGTTTCGCGTCGACCCCGCACACAAAACAATGAAAACAGCCTTCAACAGCGACAACAAAGTAAAACGGGGGCCCAAGTTATAATATGCTGGCTGGCTGGCTGGCTGGCTGATGAAGCTGCTGCTGATTGTTGTCATTGAAATAGTTTTCCACCGGGCCAAGGAGGAGGTCGCCCCGCTCTGCCGGTGGTGGTGGTGGTACCGATTTTCCGGTACCGACACCGAGCGGGCCAAGTGTAGTGCTGCCGCCTAATGGAGTTCCGGCGGCCTCCTCCGGTCGTTTGCTCGGGGGCGCACACAAACACCATGCCCACATATTGCGCGCCTTTTCGTGCATCTAATGAGCAGCAGCTCTACCAACAATCGGCCGCCACACAGTGCCTTCATTAGCTCTTCTTGTGCCCCCAAACATTAGGACCCTCGAAAACCTCGTCAGTGGTTTCGGTGTGTGTGGGGTTTTGCGGTTTTCGCGGTTCTCTCCCGAAAAAAACGCGAAAAGGAAAGTACTTTTTGAAGGGGGCCGCGCCCCACACAGTGCTCTTGGTGGTCGATTGTGCGGTTCGAATGTGGACGAACCCAGATAAAGGCCCGTCCACCGTGTGGCTGAGTCGAAAATTTCCATTAAGTCCCCGGCGACCGATTAGAAATTGGAAACGATGCCGAATCCTGTGGACGAGTCGAAGATTAAAAATCAAAGCGTGACGAAGCTGAAACAAAACCCGTAAAATGTAGATAGAGAGAGCGAGAGACAGTGAGACCGGTATAGGGTAGGGTATGCATGTATGAAGCCCCCGATGGTGCTGAATGGTGGTCGATGAAACTTTCTTCACGTGGACCTTTCCCCACAATAAATGTCACTTGTGGTCTCCCCCGCCACCACCACCGAAAATAGGGTGGATGGTGGTCTCCCACACACCCACGGCCACATGGGGTGGCCGACCCCACAATCATACATTCGCAACGCCACGCCACGCCGCGCGATTCAAGGTTCCAGAATAACAGGAAGGTGAGGACGGTAGAGCCGCCATGCAATGTTGCGGTGGCAGCGAGACCTCGCACTTCCTTATCATTCCTCCCCGTCGCGCGTGTGCTGCTGTTGGCCCCAACATCAACCGCGCGACCGCAGACGATTGCCATTACCCTCGCTCGCGCGCTGAGGTCACCCACAGAGAGCGGCCCGCACTTTGCAACCCTCACACCGCAGCAATGGGGTGGCAACTTTTTGTGCGTTCTCCACACACAAACACACTCCAATCGAGGTTGAGGTTGATGAGAGGGCCTGAAGTGTGTAAACCCAGGAAGCGCAAATAGAACACAAATTGTGTTGCCGTCTTCTATGATCCCGACGACTTCACGAACAAAATTAAATGAGGCTGGTCAATTTAACGTTCATTTTTTCATTTAGTTATAAAAAAAGCCAAATATTCATTCATTTCTGCTGATTATTCGATTTCCGAAGATGGGAAGCAGAATCGATTGTGACTGTCGCTGTATGGCACGTAGCGCCATCCTTGCTTAAACCAAATGTCATCCAAGTTCTCAGCTTCAATTTTGCCCAAGAACCAATCAGCCAACATTTCTCGGTACCGTACGCCATCGACGGTTAGGGTGGTTCCTTCTTCATTCATTCATACGGCGGCCGATGATGCCTCTAGACCAAAAGCCGCATCAGTCACTCGTTTGGGGTGTATTGGCTTCTCTTGCACGTCGTGTGGGTTTTCCAAACCCCAAAGACGACAATTCTGCTTGTAACATAACCACCAAGGTGGAAATAAGCTTAAATGAAATGTGCTTTTCAAATGTTGTACAGCTTGAGTTGCAGACTCACCACTTTGGAAGTAAGTTTTCAATATTTCCAGCTTTCTTCAAGCGTATAGCGACCCATTTCGTCAATTTTTAAGTGTTTACTAAATGTTTACAATTTCCAGAATCAAGTTTGACGTTTTAAACGTCAAATAATCGGTAGTTCAAAAAGTTATCGCAATTGACCGCTCTGTAGTTGTTCTGCTAGAAACATACGAACATAATTCTCCTGCTTCATGCTCCTCAAATCGTTCTCTCAAATGAGTGCTCCGTGCCATTCTTGGTTCTACATTCTTTACTGCACATCATCGAATCCCCCGCATGGCGTTGTTTTTTACGTGGTGGCGGTTTACGGCCGCGGTTACTCATGGAGGTCGTATGGTCGTCAGCGGTCGGCGGCAGTGTTGATTACCCCCCGGTCCCGGTTTTTGTTTTTTGGGAGATATTTCAAGCCGCCCATAAGCTGGAGCCCCGCCATGTGTCCAATACGCAAACCACCCTCTGCGCGTCCGCCCGTCCCGAAGTCCCGTCCACTGTGAGTGTTCTAAAAAAGTGCAGTTGCAATCCAGCAGAAACGGTCGTATTGAGGGAGGGCCGTTAAATGAACTGCAATGCGTCGGATTTTTTTGTGTTATTGTTCCGCACACGCACACACACACACACGCACACACACTGGTTACTGAGTCGATGAGGGAAGTGAAGCGCGTGAATAGTGTGCACGCCGGCCTCCGGGGCGCGCGCGTATTTACGCAAGTGGCGTCTAGGAGGCCAACTACTTTCAATAAAGAGCGCAGTAAGTATCATTTCCTCAAGCCACGGCACACACACACTCATGAGCAGCGCTGTGGGGCCAATAAATGTTGCAAGACGGAACGGACGTGGCCCCGCGCAACAACGCACGTGCCCGGCATCGGCCGCCGTCTCACTCCGGCGCTCGGGCGTCAATAAATGATTACTTATTTACCCAACGTCTTATGCTCAGCCGCGGAGCGCCCCACGCACAGCGACGGCTTTTTGCAACCGACCGACGCGTGATGGAGCATAATGTTGCCTCTTGTGTGTGCCTCTCTCTCTCTGGCTGGCGCTGGTTCAACAAACAACCGAGAAGAGTTTACCGAGTCGCACAATCTAGCGCGAATGGTAGAAGGAGCAAATAAATAAACATCAAACAGTGCGCTCGTTTATTGCAAAATACAAAACTCTCAATAGCACAGCCGTTTCAGCGAAGGCGTACGACGGGAGAGCGGCTCGAGTAACACACACGATTTTTGCTGGAGAACGAAGTGTTACTTAAAACTCACAACAAATAGGCACAAATTGTAGGAGCTTCTAAACGATTAGGAATAAGCATGAAGCAGAACATTCATTCTTATCTGCTGCGTGAAGTCTGGCGAACATTTTCCGTTAGTTTTTGTTTTCTTTGCCTTTCTCGCTGACTAAATATGCAAATTAAACAGCCCGCACCGTGCACGGCGCAATGCTGTAACGCGACCCACGTGCGCGACACTGAAATTAGTTGGCCAGTACCCCAGCCGAGCTCCCAGCTCCCAGCTTGGCGACAGCAACCCCTTTTCGGGTGGTGGGTGCTTTGCGTTGAAACTTGCCACGGCCACGCGAAAAGGATAATACGCGCTGCACGAACCCGTAACCACCAGAAGGGGTCCACAGTGGAGGGTTATGGGGCGGCCTAACCAAGCCAACCCCGTGTGTGCCCTGGGATGGCCTGGGTGCGCTGTTCATTTCTCGCCATATTTCGGGACGAATTCGTTTCTCGCAGACTTCGAAGCCCGGGGTTTTTGGAAGCGAAAGCCAAAAAGGGCATGCTGGTAAAAGACTTCAATCACGCATTTTCGTGTCTAGTTTGCATTCTCCGTTCGGCCCCCAGACATTAGCTGATGAGTAATGCAACAGCGACGAGGTTCGCCCCATCTGCTGAGAGTTGACTCGCTACTTATTCGGACGGGTCTGCGTGGTTTGCGGATTATCGACTATGTTTCGTTGGTTTCCACTCTGATGCCAAAAAGGACCTTCTACTTAATTACGTTTAAAGCCAAAAAAATTATGTGACTTCACTAGTGTCTGCCGCAGAGTGCCAAAATCCGGATTCATGAATCAGACGACAAAACCTTCAGACATCCGCGTACCGCAGAGGAGCTACTGAAGGTCTCCCGAAGCATGGCCAGCGATTTCGCTACCTCGAAGGTTGTCTCACAGAAACACACACCAAGAGGTATGTGGAGACCCTACCCTGCCATCAATGGACCTTCGCCAGACGCAGGCCACTGCCGGTGGCGCCGGGCGAGTTAAAGGCCCAAATTAAGCCTCCAAAAAAGGGTAAGTGATTAAACCAGGCTCACGATTCCGCGTGTCGGATTGTTTCGCGTTCCGGGGTTTTATAAATCGACCGCGGACCGCTGTAAGAAATTGCCGACCGAGATGATGACGGGGAGAGGCGACCATCATCTGCGCTCGCTGAGTCGAACGTTAATGGCTCATCAATCCCTGGCGGTGTTTGCCACAAACGAATCACCTCCGGGCGCAGCTCAGACTGCTGCCATTCTGTTGGCTGGCTGACGTTAATATGGCCGTGGTGTTGACGGGTAGACGATAATTATGATGATGGTTCTCGCGTTCGGTTGGTCTGTACGTCGTGGCTGGCTGGCAGCTTCTTGGAAAGCGTTGGAACGCTTCCCATCAACCGGACTTGGGGGCTGAAGGCTGCTGCTCCGCGAACCTGAGAGACACTGGGAAGTGTGAGCTAATAAAGTTGCTAGCAAGTGTTATGATTCTGTGCTAGATCGGGACCCTGCCCGCCGCGACAGCAATGACATTGGCCATTGTTGAAGGTTGGGGTTCGGGTGATCGGATCACCGCTTGTGGGACACACATCTGCCGTTTGAAGACCAACAAAAAAAACTCACAGAACAACATTGTTCGCGGTTACGTATAAATAGAAAAAAAGGGAGCGATGCGATCAAGAAGCGGACAAAGAAACGGTCTTCAAGATGGCCAAATCCCCAGACACAGGCACACACCACACAGGCATGTATTCGTATCGATTATTTTGAGAAACCCTCTGGGCGAGGGTTACATTCTCTCTTTCCTTATTCGGGCCGGTTCCACGAGATTCGAGGAAAACTAATGGGAAGTGCTGGTTCGCGGCGAAAGAATTCGAAAGGCAAACGGGAAAAACGAGATCGCCATCGCGCACATTATCCTCCGTTTCTTCGTTTCTAGAGCTTCCAACACACGCATACACCAGCAGAACGGTCACGCTTACTCTAATAAATTCGATGCGCGAATAGCGTGTGGACGTGGAGGACCTCGGAGGACGCACACGTGGAGCTGTACGGGGCCGTGAAGCCAACCTTTCCCGTGATTTATTTCAATCACCACCATCAAGAACAACAACAACAGCAGCAGGAGCAGCAGCTCAAACCTCAAAGTTCTGCCGGGACGAAATGAGAAAACTCGCCCGGTAAAAGTTTCACGGTTCCGTTCCAACCAAATAATGTTGTGCAACCTTCGTGCCGCGCGCCCGCCACTCTATTGCGCCTGCCTTTTTGGCTCGTTCGGCCAAGAAATCCTTACCGGGGAAAGGATACAGGAAAGTTTGCGGCCAACTTTCGCCCGGTGCCTGGTTCTGTCGTTGAAGACCCAGTGTGTTGTGAAAGAAACCAGCAAACTTCTGGCCTACGCATCCTCTTCCGGCGCAGCGCGTTCGGCGGACGTGTTACCATGTAGCGCGGAGCACGGGGAGCCCTATCAGCGCCGAAAGTGGGTATTTGCATTTGAGATAGCGCAGCGCTGGCGTAGTAATGCAGCATTCGTTTTGGGGCACAACGAAAGCGCACAAAGGAAGGAAAGAACCTCTTGCGTCTCTCGGTTGTGCGCGTGTGTACGTGGCGAGGGGATGCAATGCGACACTACACACAGGGGGGGGCCAGGCCAAGAGCGATATAAATCCGGACCGGTTAGGGTGTGTGACGACGATGAACCAAGCCAGGCCAGCCCAGGCCAGGCGGTCACGGCGCATCGTAGAGGGTTGAATGAAAATAGCTATGAATAATTCCGATACATCCGACGGCCATCACCGGAACCGAATGCAAACCAAGCGCGAACCGCCACCGTCAGCACCCGCGAAGAGTAACAAGGGTGGCGGCGGCACAGCAACTCAACACCCTCCACGCGGCCGCCCGGCCTGGCGCCAGGAGGGGTGCATACAAAAAAGGAGGAAAATCATTTCCGCTTCTTTGTCGGAACGAGGGAGACACTCGGCTGCTGATGTGCGTCTGCTGTGACGCGTTCCACCGCTTGCCATGGATTTCCACAGGGCCATAGTACGGAACATTTCCCAAACAGAACTCGCAGCACAGCGCAGCGAGAGGATAATTCTGCCTTCATGCAATCAGCGGCACTTAGAATCCGCTTTAACGGTAGGAAGCCCGCTCCCCTCGGTGACAGACTTCTCGACCTGGGAGGTTGTCGGTTCGATTCCCCTTCTAGGATTTTCCTATTTTCCATGAAACACAGGTACTCAGGCGACGGGCGCAGTTTTCAAGATCACCTGCGCCTGATTCTTCCAAACATTCCTTCGAAAAGAGGCAGGTGTGTTGTGTCACTTACCGAAATGATTTTTCCAATACACAAACCCACAGCCGCGGACCACTCAGCATAATCAACGGCAACGGCCTTTGTGCGTGAAACACAAACAAGGCCACCAGATCCACATCCTCTCGGCGGAGGGTCGTCCACCAGGCCCTAAGATTAGGCCAGACGAAGCGCCGCTTTCCACACGCCTGACCGACCGAGAAAACCCTTGTAATTTGTTGTGCGCATCCCCTTTTTGTAACTTTTGTTCTTGGGGTTCCATTGTGGCGGATGCGCGCGCGTGTGTGACGGAATGCTTTTTGATGGCCCCCAAAAACCACGGAGCCGCCATGTTTCTTCTTTCGGTGCCCGGAGCTCATTGTCGAGAACGCCGTGCAAAACAATGCACAAACCATTCGTTTCCTTTTATCCCCGCGTCCCAGTGCCATAAGAAACACACAAAGGAATTCGGACGGGGAGCAAGGCGGCGATGCTGTATCTTCTTCTCCGCAGCATCGTATTGGCACGGGCGAATGTTAATGTCGCACATCGCTCAGGATCAACGTTGGGAATGGCGTGTGATGAATATCCCACCAACACGACACCGGGCCATGTGGCCAACAAAAAACACTCCTGACACCTGGATCTGCCAAGTTCTTCGCTCGACTCGATATGTTTCCCTCTTCAGCATGATAGAAAATGAAAGCTGGTGATTTTGGTAGTCAATCTTTTGACAGTTATTCACGTTCAGTTCGTTCACGACGAACTTTCGGGACGTCCAAAAAATGGAACAACCGGTGAAAAGATTGCTGAAGTTCACCAAATGGTGCTAGAGGATCACCGAACTGAGTGATGGGGATATCAGAGCTTATGAAGATGAATAAATAGTTTGTTTGTCACATTTGGACATGAAAAGTGTGTAGAGTTAAAAGGAGACTGCGTAAATAAAGAGAATAGAGTTCAGAAAAAGTTTCCCCAAAATCATTAGCTTAATAGAAACTTATTTCCATGGTTTTCCTCCAACCAAACCCCGCGGTCTGCTGAACGAGTGAAACCCCCGAACGGATGGAAAAGTGGTGCCAATTCGGTACACTACCTTCGTGGGTTACCGCAATCCGTTCCCGATTCCCAAACCAACCATCAACCCACACACACACACACTCGCTCGTAGGCCGAGATTTTCCCTTTCAACCACGAAAGAAAGCCCTCGCCTCTGACTCGGAGTGGTAATAGAGTGGAAAGATGCAGTAATATCCCGCGAGCCGTCGTTACTATTTGGGTTCAACGGCTGCTGGCGCGCCATGTCAGGCCACCGCCTCGGGCACCACCACACGAAAGAAAGACGAAGAAAGCACAAAAAGGCAGCCCCCCCCCCGTCTCCCCTCGTGTTTCGCAACGTCTGGAGACCAACACCGCATGACCGCGGAGCGGAGTTTTCTTTCGTGTTCCATTTTCTTTTCATTTGCCCGTGCCCGTGTTTTTCATCGGCCTCTTCCATTCCACGTGCTTCCGCCACCGTGGCTGCCGGATGCTTTCCCGGGCGCCAAAACATGCATGCAACGCCACAGACACGATGCCAGCCCCTCAGAAAGCCCCAAACGCGGAACACGTAATCACCGCGATCGTACGTTCCGTCATCATCCGTCATCCGGCCCGCCAAGGTGTGGCGCACGAAACGAAATCGAGAAACAAAGAGAAGGAAAAACGAAATCTTCCCCACAACAAAGAAAGGAAAAGCCACCGCGCTGTGCTGTCTGTTCCCGGGCAAGGGCTGTTGGATCCAGCGGCGCGACTTCGTCACCTCATTTTACTTTCGCCTGATGGGTTCCAGGTCACCACTTCTTTTTGCCACTTTTTCTTGTCCGGGAGGGCTTTTGCAATTTCGTGCCCCGTGTGTGGGCCCACCGTCATCGGCTGGCCGGGCGGGTGTCCTCCTTCTCGAGAGAAGATTGTTTGCTTTGTCAAGCTGGGACACAAGGAACCTTTCTAGAAAATGGGGTTTTCAGGGTTTTTGTGTTTTTCCGTTGCGCTGCGAAAGATACGCGTGTTCCCACCGTAGGCATGACTTAACAACAAGTAACAAGTGGCACATGCTTCGGCGGGACGTGTCGCCGGGGACACTTAATAACTAACGGAAAGGCGGTTTTTTGGTGTCACAATTTTGATGAGTTTTTTAGTGAATTTAACAATTACTCAACAAAGCATCGTAGAGCACGTCCAGGTGCTGGCCAGTTCCCTTCATTTTCTCGATCAAAGACCTCGAGACCCCGAAGCGAGGCGGCTTCAAGGGCCCTGTGTTCATAGTTGCCTCGGAAAGCGACCGAGGTGTTGTGTACGTTGTTTATAGTACATGGCCACCCTCAGGGAGCTGCTCTGCGTTCCGTGCATTGTGCAGCAGCAAGTGTTGTCCCGTGGCCTCCGACTTAGTACACAGCAATTTGTCCTCGCTCGCATGGTCCGGGGTTCGTGGATATGTGTGCGTGTTCCGGCTAAAAACGGCAAATTGCTACAAATAATTCAAAAATTAAACATCTCGCACTTCGAGGCACGGCCCGGTTGGTGTTAAATTGAAAATCAACATTCTATGAGAGGACATACACACACACACACGGACGGTAGGCCCCAAACGTGGGTGGCCAAACATCACCCACATGCGGCCCGCACCCGTGTCTAACGCACGCGCCGCACTCACACGTCCGCGAATGAATGTGTGAAAAATTAAGCTCCCCCAGGACACAAGATGAATGACAGAAGCCCGAAGCCTGAACCCCCCACGTTCAGGATAGAATCGGGTGGAAAAGGATCGATCTGTGTTGCGGAGCCACACGCACACAGCTACTGCTCGCACTCACACTAACATGCGACGTCGGCACGTGCATGCTATGGGGGGATTCCTTGTACAAAAACGTAGTGCGCTTTTGTTGCTGGCCTGCTTTGTTTGTATGGCAAGCGAGACCGAGAGAGAGACAGAGAGAGAGAGAGAGGAAGCAAGAGAGCGACAGGGACGGCGAATGAGAATCGATTGTGGACTTTGTTTCACCCTGTTTTTTCTCTTCTGTCTAATTCCGTGCGATTGATTATTCATTTGCCGTCCGTTCTCGCTGTTGTTGATTAGGCAACCTCTCTCTCTCTCTCTCTCTCTGCCTCGCTCTCACTCACCCACCGTCAGCAATGGCTCAAAATAACAAAATTTACTCTTTGACTCACTTCCACTTTTTGTCGGCTTTGCGTGGGGCACCATTCTCGTTGTGGTTGTTGTTGTCGTTTTTCCGTAGCGCTGATCTCCGCATCCGCCGCACAGCCTGCTGATATTTTTGACACGGCACACGTGTGTACGTGTGCTGGGGAGTCGGCCTCCTGCGGTGCAACAAAATGCCATCAGCGGCACAAACACTCCCTCCCTCTCGCTCTCTCTCTCTCGCTATCACGCAGCACAGATGGGACTCTTTCTTCGATTGAGTCATAAGCCGATGCATCACACACAGCGGCCTTTCGTGTGAAACTTCCGGCCGATGACCGGGAGCAAACAACGGAACGGACACTCAACGAATGCACAATTAAATTCACGCCCAAGCCACCCCACAGAAAAGGGGCAAAAAATAAACGGAAACACAAACGCAAATTTGCACCACCACCTTGAAACCGACGAACGAACCCAACCAAACACGTTTCTCTGGCTCTGGCAGCAACGTGCCGCCTGCGCGACGACGGCGGTGGCGACGTTGTTGGCCATCTTTGCCATTCGACGGAATTCTCTGTGTTTTTCCTTTCCCTTTCCTCGGACGCTCTCGCTCGCTCAGGCGCAGGTCCGTCGTGTTGCCGCCATCATTCTCGCCCTCCTTTTCCCTCCCACAGCCCGACCCCTGATATACCGTGATAAAGCACACGCGGCCCCGATGTGGGGCGCGGGGGGGCACTTACAAAACACAACAGCACAAACCCACACTTACACGCACGCACACACACTTGGGCGCTGCGACACACGCACGGCGGCAATTAACCTTCGAGTTGTTTTTACTTCCTCCTTCGACGGTGTGTGTACTTTTCACGCTTGATGTAATAACCAGCGCCACACCACCATTCCGTTGTACACACTGCTGGCACGCACGCACACAGAAACACACGCGACGGACACAGACGGCGGACAGGGCAACTCGCTCTCTGCGCAGTTTTTGACGTTAGACAACGGTGGTGTTTAGGCGTTTGATTTAAAACCACCGCCCGTGCCACACACAATTTTACATAGAACCCCCGAAGGAGGCGTCTTAGCTGAAAGGGCACTCACGATGTTCTGGCACTGCTGTTCTGGCGTGTCACGGAACCACGCGGCACGTACACAGGGAAATTATTATCTCACACGCGCACGCGCAGCACGCCACAAACGTCCGACACCGGCAAAAGTTGGAAATTTTGTGAGAGACATTTGGGGCTGGCAATTTTCTCTGAGAATCCCAACAGTGTTGAACGTAACTTTGAACCCTCGAACCTGACCATGTCCAACCCTCTTATTATGAAACTCAAACTCAAACACAAACGTTAACTCGGGTGTCATTTTGCTGTAGCAAGAGAGAAAGCAGATAGCAGCAAGAGAGAAGGCAGAAAGAGAAAGCTATAGCACAATAACGTTTCGAGAAAACGCTTTAGTTTCCGTTTGAGTTTCATAATAAGGTGGCAAGTCCAAGTTACGATTTCCCCTCCACTGAAAAAAACGGATTCCGAACATTTTCGAACATGACTTTCGAATTTTACCGACCCAGCACAGAGTTCGGTCGGTATAACTGGGGGCCACATGAAGTTAAAGTAAAAGATTTAACATTCATTTTTAACATCAAATTGTTTATGAGTGCGCGGATTCATATACATTTTGACATAAGCAGGATCGATTTGACATTTTTACGCTCGGAGTTACGGTTCATCTGGCCTTCCAGTAACCGTTTCCGGGAAGCGTTCGAAAACGGGGCACGCAAAAAAAGGATTTTTTACTTGCGAAATTATGTGTGCGTTGAAAGATGAAGTGCGCCGCAATCGCTTTTACACCAAGGCAAATTCATATATTGAACGGTGCCACGTGCTTTTATTAAAATTCAAGTTCAATGCGTTTCACAGTACAATCTTGGTTCGCCCATAAATCATCCGCTATCTATCATTAGCCGTCAGTTTTAAGTCGGGGCTTAATACGCCCCGATACGGCTCTGTCCGATAGTAAATAAATGTATAGACCCTACGACCACAAGATAGTTTACTCCATTTGGTTGTGTCTCTCCTTCACTGTCGGTGTAAACCGCGGCTCGACTGTACCGGCCATTACGCCGACACATGGCGGCGCTGTCAACGGGTGACAGCAACGATTCGGCAGAAAAATGGTTGCCCCGCAAACTACCATCAAGCGTAATTTGGCCCAACGTTAGAAGCCAATCGGCGGAAAAGACAATATTTTGTCCTGTTTGCGGTACGGCCGCCTAGATTAGTGAGGTACGCGTCGCGAAAACTCGAAATCGAAAGGACGACCCAACGCGACCCCGAAGAGCGTCGAGTGAAAGTTGTGGAATCGCTGCTCCGGACGCGGAGTACGCTGCACATTGTAAGCAAATCATGTCCAACATTTAGCCACCTGCGGGGACAGTGAAAGGGGCGGCTCCGGAACGGAACCACCTGCGAACCCCGGTCGGGCTGAACAGTGTAATACGCGTCCCAGGTGTAAAACAAAACCGTGCAGGGTTGTTCGTGGTGGCTACGTTCCGTCGCTCACTATGTGGCAGTGTAACCGCGTGTAAATAGTGCGTAGTCCCAACGGTACGGAGGTTTCCGGTTGCTTCCGGAGGGATTCAGTGTGATTGGATCCGTTTTCTGTTTAGTTCGGTCACTGTCGTTCCGTTTGCTTGGTTAACGCTTTTGTCCAGCTTGTTTCGTTTGTTGTCCCCTCCCCGACCCCTCCGTTCCGGCCCGGTTAGCTTTGGGGTGAGATGGAGTTTTCACAACCGCCACCGTCGGTGGATGCGGCACCATCGGTGCAGCACTTTGCAAACCCGCCGCCCATTAACCGCATCCTGAGCTACCAGAACCCGCAGCCGCAGAAGCAGCAGTTTTACTTTTTCCACCACAAACCGTACCACCACTTCAATGGCTTCCGCAGCGGCGGGCCAATGTCGCAGGATGACTTCGACGGCAAGCGGTTACGAAAGTCGGTCATGCGTAAAACGGTCGACTACAATGCGTCCATCATTAAAGCACTCGAGGTAAGCGGTACGGTAGTGCCCCGGACCTCGGAGCAATTGGTTTAACCCCTCTTTTCGCTCAATTGCAGTCTCGGACCTGGCAGCGAGATTACCGCGACCGGCGCGCCCTGCAGCCGGAGAGCATCTACATTCCCGAACTGTTGCCACCGCCGAGCTACATGGACAACCCGAGCAACGCCGTGACGACACGTTTCGTCAAGACCGCCACCAACAAGATGCGCTGTCCGATCTTTACTCTCGCCTGGACCCCGGAAGGTCGTCGGCTGATCACCGGCGCCAGTTCGGGAGAATTCACGCTCTGGAACGGGTTAATGTTTAACTTCGAGACGATCCTTCAGGTACGGCACGCTGACGCTGATGCAATAATGTGCCCCGTGACTTAAATGCCACTTGTTTCTTTTCTATCGCGCACAGGCTCACGATGTTTCGGTGAGGACGATGGTGTGGTCACACAACGACAACTGGATGGTAACCGGCGATCACGGCGGATACGTCAAGTACTGGCAGTCGAACATGAACAACGTCAAGATGTTCCAGGCGCACAAGGACCCGATACGTGGAATAAGGTACAAGACGGGCGAAATGGCACCATCGGTTACGCTGGTGGCGTGCACCGTTGCCTCACTCGGTCCATTCGCAGCGGTGAACCCACCACCCGACATGCTGCTTCTCTTCCTGCCACTCGTCGCTCGACTAAGTATACTCTACCTCTCTCTGTTTCTCTCACAAGCTCACTCACTTATGCTCTTGGTTTGTTTTACTGGCCACTGGCGGTTGCTTAAACGTAACCCCTGCAATGGTAATTTCCAGTTGCTCCTCTAGAACGCACACGCGAACGAAGCGAACTGCACACTTTTTTCGAAGAGTGTTGTTGGGGCAATTTATGTTGTTGCCCCAACGAAATGATCAATGCGTCGCTTCTATTGAAGTGTATTTCCTTGTGCCACCCTTGTGATATTGCATTTTTTTTTCGTTTCATCTGTGATGCCATTTTTGTCGGGGATTAATTTATTCCGATACGAATGCCTTTTTTACACATTTCGTATCATTCGGCGTTGCCCTCTTTGATTGAATCGTCCGACGAAACGAAGCACCATGTGATCAAAGCTAGCCCGGAAATAAAATAAAGCAGAATTTCTGTTGTTGGGTCTGTTTCGTTTCGTACAAATGCGGCAACATGGTGCTACAGACGGTATGTGATAATAAATGTTATAAAATACACCAAATAAAACTGACTGGCCGGTGCTCTGTGAATGTTGTGCATATAAGCTAACCAGCGCGAAGTTTTAGGCAAAAACAAATAAAAACTCTACCAGAACAGTGCTAGTTTCGTACCAACTTTAAAAAGGCCTACTGCGGGCCGAAAGTTACTATTGAAAATAAAGTGCCAATGCGAGACCATTACAACCGAGGCGCTCGAATCACAGCAACCCATGTGTGAACGTGTGTTTTTTTCCTGTTTCGATTAACGTCCCCGAAATCGACGTGATGGTCCGTGATAACTTTGCAACATGGCGCCGCACAATGAGAAGTTTTCCAATAAAAATTAGCAGCGCGGCTTGGCAGTAACCTTTTCCTTTCTGTTTCCAACGGCTCGGGGGTATACGCTATGACGGCCTCCGAAAACTGTCCTATTCTTGTACCATTTGACAAAAATAAAATGTTGAAAACTAAAGTAATTTCAGCCATTTTAAGAAACTTTACACGAAGCACCAAACACTACACCTAGCTGTCGAGCCAAGTGGAGTGGAGAAGAAGGAAGTAGAAAATGAACCGGAGTGTGACACGGCGGCATGACAGAGAAGCGGTTCCCATCCCTTTTCCAAGGTTCCCCCTAGTAGTTGGTTAATTTTTGTTCCCCAATTTCTGCTCTGCCTTTTTATGCTTTGTTCAAATCCACACAAAACGGCCGATTTGCGACAATGTTCAACTCTTCAGCTTCAGTCCGTCGGATGCGAAGTTTGCGAGCTGCAGCGATGACGGCACGGTGCGCGTGTGGGATTTCATGCGCTGCCAGGAGGAGCGTGTGTTGCGGGGCCACGGTGCCGACGTCAAGTGTGTCCACTGGCATCCGCAGAAAGCGCTGATCGTTTCCGGCAGCAAAGACAACCAGCAGCCTATCAAACTGTGGGACCCGAAGTGTGGCCAAGCGCTAGCCACTCTGTAAGCGACGGATGAACTCTCGCGTGAAAGAAGGGACTTGGAGGTTAATTTGTTATTTACTTCTTCCTTTTCCGAATGGCTCAGGCATGCGCACAAGTCCACGGTGATGGACCTGAAGTGGAACGATAACGGAAACTGGCTAGTGACGGCTTCGCGGGATCATCTGTTGAAGCTGTTCGATCTGCGCAATCTCAGCGAGGAGGTTCAGATATTTCGAGGTCACAAGAAGGAAGCGAGTGCCGTCTCTTGGCATCCGGTGCACGAGGGTTTGTTCGCTTCCGGTGGCTCCGACGGATCGATTCTCTTCTGGAACGTTGGGTACGGTCTTGTCGATGTGATCGTCACATTTTGCAACCATCTCACGAGTGCGGTTCCTCTTTCCAGCACCGACAAGGAAGTTGGCAGTATCGACATGGCGCACGACAGTATCGTGTGGACGCTGGCCTGGCACCCGCTCGGGCACATCCTGTGCTCGGGGTCGAATGATCACACGGTCAAGTTTTGGACCCGTAACCGTCCCGGCGATCAGATGCGAGACAAGTACAACCTCAACACGCTACCGGCGAGCTTGGCCGGGCTGGACGAGTGCGAGCTGGAGGAACACATCGTCATCCCGGGCATGGGTCCGGAGGATAAGGTCGACATCGTTGAAAGCATTGCGACGAAGGAAACGGGCCCGATTCCCGGGCTCGATCTGAAC
The DNA here is from genome assembly GCF_943734635.1 of Anopheles cruzii. Classification (NCBI taxonomy): domain Eukaryota; kingdom Metazoa; phylum Arthropoda; class Insecta; order Diptera; family Culicidae; genus Anopheles; species Anopheles cruzii. Next base: position 8,107,325 of record NC_069145.1, read on the forward strand.
GTGAACAACTTTAACGAGAAAATGCGCGAAAAGAAGATTCCCTACAGCAAACCGATTCCGCGCAACTTCCAAGCACAGTGGAACGAATCGGGCGCACTCGATGACCACACAACGGCCGACGAGATCAAGGAGGTTATTTCGCAGATCGTCGACGGCGTCACACCGGCTGCACAGAAGAAGCCGCTACCCACCGCGATGGCCCTTTACGATCGGATGGTGCAGGTTATACGTAAGTACAACGGAGGTGGCAAACCTTGTGCGATCATTATACTGATCTTCGTTCTACTTTCGCTCAGCGGGGGGTGCACTGGAGCGGGCAATCGACAATGGGGCGGAGGCTCTGAACCGCTTCATCGAGCAGGGTGGCATCCCGGAGCTGCACGATATCTTCCCACCGCAACCCGTGCCCATCGAGGCGGCGTCATCGACGAATGGTGATGGCGGTACGGAAGAGGGCGGCGGTTCATCGAAACAACCGGCCCCAAAACGGCGCCGTCTCGACGTGGAACCCAAATTCTTTTACGGCCCGCAACCCCCGTTCGTGATCGATCTGGTCGATCCACCGGAAGTAGTGCGCAACGAACCGGAAATTGTAATCGCCACTGGCGATGACGATGATGCAGGGTCGAAAGATGATGTGTTTGATGCAAACATACCTTCGCTGCTTCAGGTCGACCCGAACCAACCGACCCTTCAGTACAACACGGAAGACCCGACGGACCCCAAGAAGCGTGGTGCGGGTCGAAGCGAGAAACAATTGCGGCGTGACAAGCGCGATCTGGAGCAGGACAAGCGGACGTGGAAAGCGTTTAACGATCGTAACTGGGACGAGGAGGACGATGATGTGATGATCGTGGAACCGGCGGGTTCAACGGGTAACCGCAGGTCTGACTCTCCCGTGAGCCAGAGTACCAACAGTAACGGACCATGGGGCGCGGAATACGAAGGTGATGGACAGCCGCCACCCCCTTGGATCAGCGATAATGGTAGTTCGAGGGGGGGCCCTCCACCACCATTCGGTGGTGGACCGTTCGGTGGTGACGACGATGGTGGCAGATCGTTGGATGGGTTTAATAGCCAGCGGCCACCACCACCGTTCGGTGGTCACCTCAATCCGAATCCCTTCGCGATGATGGGTGGAAGGAACGACGACGGAGGTGGAGGATCAGAGTACAACCACGGTGTCGGTGGGTCACACAATAATCCCGGCGACCATCGGGACTTTGGGCGGAACGATGACTGGGGGCGTAATGAAGGTGGTGGCAACAACCATCGTGGAAATAATCGGAACCGGGGTGGCGGTAGAGATTTCCGTGATGACCGCGGTGGTCGACGCGGTGATCGTGGGTTCCGGAGAAGAAACTAGCTCGTTTGGGGAACAACGGGGTCGTGAGAGTGAAAACATGCCCTGCAACTGGCACGATCGCGGGTCTGTAGAAAGCAACAATTGTAAGAAAGGTAGCCCTTAAGAATAAATATTATAAGGTCTGTAAGTCTTTATTTTTTCTTTGGTCCAATCCCAGATTAACGTATGGTAAGAATGAACCAAGGCGAAGGGATTAAATTGGGTTTCCAATACAATTAGGGTAGGTTCCAGTAAACATTATACCGAGAACCAGTCAGTTGACGCTAATTAATAACCTGTAATAATTACAAGAAAACATTCAAGTGTTGCCCGTTTTCTATGCCATAACGGAACCATGCAATTGGCATACGATTTTCATTAAAGGATTAATTTCATTCATTCATTAAACACGGGATTTATGAGCATTGAAAGAAAAAACACGCGCGACTGATACGTTTCCAAAGGGAACGCAAACAATCGGACTCGACTGGCAACACTGTCTTCCGTGACAAAACGTCAAACCGACGCTTGATGCAATCGTATTTTGTTTACGTCGTCGGCGCACGAAAACAGTAAAATCGGTGCTGCAAGGCGGGAGAAAGATTACGCTTGCAGCTTCCGCGTGTACCCCACGAGCCCCGTTTGGTCGGTTGATCATCTCGCCCACCGGACAGACCGATGACGTCTTCGCAGGATGCGTGCTACATCTCCCTGCTGGGCCTGTCGGAATACTTCCGCACGGCGTCACCTCCGGACATCAAGAAGTGCATCCAGTGTTTGCAGGCACTGTTCACATTCAAACCCCCGCTCAAGGTGGAAGCCCGAACGCACCTGCAGCTCGGCCAGATACTGATGGCCTACACGAAGAACACCGATCTGGCAAAGAACCATCTCGAGCAAGCGGTAGGTGGAAAGGGTGTACCGTACTGCGCCAGTGGCCAAGGTATTTATTGTTTTTTTTATCCCACGTTTCAGTGGATTCTGTCGGAGAACATCAACAACTTTGACGATGTAAAGTTCGACACGGCCAGCCTGTTAGCGCAGCTGTACCAACAGCAGGACCAGAGTTCACTCGCCAAACCCGTCCTCCGGAAGGCGATCGAACTTTCGCAGCACAACGTTTACTGGCACTGCAAGCTTCTCTTCCAGCTAGCGGTAGGTGATCCAAAGATCGTTATGGGATTGACCCTTACAACTGTTCTTTATTCTTTTTCCGCAGCAAACACACGCCACGGATAAGGAGTACGCGCTCGCATCGGAACTGTTGGCCGTCGGCGTGGAATCGACGGATGAATCGAACGCTACCTACCTGAAATCGTTGTTCCTCCTCAGCCGTGCCATGATCATGATGATCGAGCGCAAAACCAACGATGTGCTGGCGATCCTCAACCAGGCGGGCCCAATCATTGACCACTCGATCACGAACGTCCATCTGAAGGAGTACCTGAAAGTGTTCTTCTACGTGCTGCAGGTTTGCCACTATCTGCAGCTCGGGCAGGTGAAGACGGTCAAAACGAGCCTGAAGCAGCTGCAGCAAAGCATTCAAACCATCATGGCCGCCAACTGGCCGGCGGATGAGCAGATATTCGGACAAAACAGCACGGAAATGTTCATGTGGCTGCCGAAGGAGCAACTGTACGTACTGGTGTACCTCGTTACCGTTTCGCACTCGATGATGGCCGGCTACATGGATAAGGCACAAAAGTACACCGAAAAGGCGCTCACACAGATCGAGAAGCTTAAATGTGAGTAAACTCGAATCCTATGTATGATCCGGAATCCATTGACTAATCCATGCTCCCTGTTTTGTAGCTCAAGAAAACAAACCGATCTTGGCCGTTTTTCAGATCATCCTGCTCGAGCACATCATCATGTGCCGGTTGGTGATGGGCAACAAGTCGCTGGCGATCAAGGAGATCGCGCTGGCGAAGGACGTGTGTCTCTCGTCGTCGCACAAATTTCTCTTGAAACGGCACGCTCCCCAACTGCACTGCTTGCTCGGGCTGTACGCCATGTCAACCAGCCTGTTCGAGCACGCCGAGAAGCAGTTCTACACCTGCATCCAGGACACGACCGAGCGGGAGCTGAAACTTTTCGCCAACCTCAACCTAGCCATCGTGTATCTGCGCACCAAACGGGAACAGGATTTGCGCAACATTCTCGAGCAGATACAGCAGGAGAACTCACAGTGCTCAAACAGTCAGGCGCTGATGGGCAGCTTCTACTACGTCCAGGGACTGAACGCGTTCCACAAAAGCAGCTTTCACGAGGCCAAGTAAGTGATCGGGCGGCCCATGATCAACGTAAGGGATTGTACATTGAAATGCTCTGTTTTTAGACGATTCCTGCGCGAAACGCTCAAGATGGCCAATGCCGAGGATCTGAATCGATTAACGTCCTGCTCGCTGGTGCTGCTGAGCCACGTGTTCCTCAGCATCGGCAACTCGCGCGAAAGCATGAACATGGTCACGCCGGCGATGCAGCTGGCATCCAAGATACCCGACATCCACGTGCAGCTGTGGGGCAGTGCCATACTGAAGGACCTTCACCGGATGCTGAAGGAGCCGACGCAGGAGGTCGAAGCGTACAACAATCACGTCAACTTTTCGCAGAACCTGATCGCCGACCAGCTCAAGTGCACCAAGTTTCCCGAGCACACGCTTATCAGCTGGTTCCAGGGCGATCCACCGTTACCGATGCTCTCGCAGGAACTAGTCCAACCGCTGGCGACGGCAGTCTCTAACGCTCCGATGGCGTCCGGTTCCGGTGTGCCATCGCTGGTCGTTACAGGGCAGCAGCAGGGGACGGTCCAACAAACGGGCGGCACTTACGTACGATTACCAGGCTCACTTAATCAGCAGGTTATGTTCCAGTGAGGTTACCAGGGAATAGCGATAGCATGTGACCAACGACCTACCGACTGCTCCTTAAGTGTGTGAATTGAACCATGAAATAAAGCAAAATTTCAATCAACAAACCTTTGTTCACCTTTGTTTCGCTTTAACATTTTTCATTTTTAACGTTCAAGTTAGAACAACGTCGAAAATTCAACAAATATCCTTGACTTCGTTCGCGAACGTGCAAACAATGACGTTTCCAAAGGGCGCTCCCCAAAGCTGTTGTCAATTGTACCAGCAACGTGTCATTTGCATTGTTGACGATTTCTGTTTGGCCGGACCAGCACCAATTCGAAAAAAGATCGCTTCCAAATAGATTTTTCGAGCATTTCACTCCACGTTTCAATTCCATTAGTGTGTAGCTAGAAAACGAATACGTTAGAAATATTAACAAAATGGCAGCGTAAGTATTTCTCTACGTTGAGCAGCTTTGTTGGTGCGATTGCAATTTGTCCATACGTTCACTTTTAGCCGTCTCGACTTCCGAATAATTACTTTACCCCTTTCTATTGCAGCTCGAAGGTAACGTTCAAAATTACGCTCACGTCCGACCCGAAACTGCCTTTTAAAGTGTAAGTGCACTCAAGTGAACCGTTCGGTGATCAAGGATCTTATTCAAACAACCTACAACTTTCTCCATCTGTCTTACCGAATCCAGATTAAGTGTCCCGGAGACGACACCGTTCACGGCGGTGCTCAAATTCGCGGCAGAGGAATTCAAGGTACCACCGGCAACGAGCGCCATTATTACCGACGATGGAATCGGTATCAACCCGCAGCAAACGGCGGGTAACGTGTTCCTGAAGCACGGTTCCGAGCTTCGGTTAATTCCACGCGATCGTGTCGGGTGTTGAAGTGGCTACTCATTGTTTTCGGTTTTGCAAAATGTTAATGTCAGCAGTACGTTAATATGTGATTTGCAATGCATGGCATCTCGTTAACCATTGGCTGGTTCTGCTTATGATTTTTATTGTTGCGCTCGGAGATACAAATAAATACTTTCGTCCCATTATAATCAAGGCAAAATGTTTGGGCCTTTTTGCCTACGAGATTTGTTGCCGCAGCCAGTCGCGGAACTTGGAAACATCGGTAAACACGGAGTACTGGTTCGGGTCGCAGATGAGCAGATTGCGACGCTGGGCACTAATCGAAATGATACCGCGAATGTAGTAGCGAGATCCCTCGTCAAACACCAATCCGCCACCGCTGTCGCCATTGCAAACCGAATTTCCTGTGTGTGGAGCGATAAGAGGAATGGATTACTTGTTGGCTCTTATTCTTGAACTGGCAGAACATACCATCTGCATGCCCGGCACAGAACGACTCTCCGACGGCGAGCACCACGTTAAACTGGACGTTCTTCTGTGAACATACCTTCTGCGAGACTACCGGTACCTCCAGATAGTTGAGCACATTGCTGATAACACCCTCCCGGTTGAAACCCCAGCCCGTCACCTTACCATCGCGGTCATAAAACCCACTAATGTCCACGGTCCGATTGTAAAGGCACACCGGCTTAATGAAACTGTTGTACGTGATATTGCGCTTCAGTCGCAACAATCCAATGTCGGTCGTGTACATGACCGGATTGTACTCTCGGTGAACGATTACCATATCAACGGTACGATAAAGGTGGTCATCGATCGTGCTAATGTCGATGATGCCCGCGTACACACGGAACAGCCCAACGTCGAGTGTTTCATTGGTGTTAGGCCGCGTCAGGCAATGTGCGGCAGTCAGAATCCACCGTTTGCCTACGATGCTTCCTCCACATTGATATTGCTTAAACAGAAAAGGAAACAGAATCGAGATGAAAGCAGCCGAAAGCCATGCCTCCGTTTTACGAACCTCATCCAGATATATTGCGACATGCCACGGGTGTTCGCCTTGTCCGGAGGCCACTCCACCGATTATGCGAGACTTTACCCGTTTAGCAAGCGGTGGTAGGACTGTCGCACATTCACTCTCATCCAACGGCCACGGCATCTCTTCTGACTGTAGAAACAAAAATAGGAATAAATTTCTTCGAAAGAACCTGTTCCTGACTTAAGCGCCATCTTACGTCACTTCCTGCTGCCGAGCGATCGGTAGTCACTCTTCCAAAATCACGATCATTGATAGTGGGCCTAGGCGTTGTAGCTCGCCAGACTTCGCCATTATTTCCACCATTTCCGTTCAGTACGCGACGACGACGCTGCCGACAATAGTTGTGGCCATTAAAGTTTACTTCCAGTATGTCCGGTAGTGGTCCAACTTGGTTGTAGCGAACGAAGAAGTTGAGTTCTATTTCCGCATCCTTCGGCAGTATAAAGGTACGGTTTTCGATCCGAAACCGTATACTGTCCTCTGTCGTAACCTCACCGAAGTGGTTCTAGGGCACAAACAATCCCATGATTAATGTTGCCGTACTTAGAGAGCGCTATTCCAATCTGTACATCGTTGTTTACCCCCACTATGTACACGGGATGATCGAAAACGATTTCGATCACCGCGCGATCGACGGTATTTTCGGTCACCAGATCCATCACCGCGTCCCATCGGCCATCGGACACAACAGCGCCAGCCCGGATCGCCTGGCAGGATGAGTTGAAATGTTGCTGCTCATGATCTCTGGTGAAGTTTCGAGAGTTTACCACCGGTCTTTCGGCGCTGGTGGCAGGACGCAGGAAAGTTGACGGTCGAGGACGCGTCAGTGGTCTGGAATTTAGGTCAATTATTGGCGAGCTCTGAATGTTTCAAAGCCTTAACCTACATCATTGTTAGTGGACAGATTGTGAGACCGTTCACTTCAATTCTCACGACCGTCGGCTTGGTGGAAGACGTGTAGGACACCTCTACCGGGATCTTCACGATTGTTCCGGCTCGCATGGCGTACGTCATGTTCGCTATGTGGAAACTGTGGTGATCGAGGGTGCTGACGTGACCAAAGTAGTTCTGCAAAGAGGTAGACACTTATTGAAAAAGAAGGCATGGACCATATGACTATGTTTAATTAATATAAACATTAATCAATCAGTAACGATTTACACAACACACGGAGCAAAAGGGGTAATTCGAAATGGTGTGACGCACCATTTAATATCACGTTGGTCGCCATAGTCAATAATACGTTTCCACTTCCAGGAAACTGGGAACTCTTTGAAGAATAGAAACTGATTCATGGAGAGTATAAGCTTCCAAAGCATTATTTTAGCGCAGATTTTCAACAACAACGAATTTGGAAGCTGTTTGTAATGATTGCGCATCAAATACGACCGAATTCAACACAACCTCATCGCAGCAGTACTACAGATTGCACTTGCACACTGCACAATGTTTTCGAACCGTTTCCACATTTGTAAACATCGCGCACTTCGAGCGATCTGTGCTCCTTCTATCACGGACACCACACACTAGCCTTCAATCGCAAAAAGACCCCACCGCTTACTGGAAATAGGCAGGTCCTTGGGTTCCCCAACTTTCTTACCGTTAACTGCTCTACTTCCCGGTCAAACTGGAGCACCAACTGTACGTAGCGTAGGGTTATATTGGGCCGCAGTTCCAGCGTTCCTTCGTACCACTTCTGGTACGTGTCCTCACGATCGATCGTAAAAAGATCACTACAACGTGCCGTCTGCGACGCAAGCGCCACGCGAACCTCCGAACTGCGACCTCCCGAGCGCCCAAAAGTGGTAAGCGCCTCAGATCGTTGGCCGAAAATGGCACCCAACAGGATACATAGTGGCACGGGCTCGAGTATGCACTGCATTCCACTGCGACACAGCATGACTACGTTGTTAGATTCACTGGTACCACTCTATCGATCAAAGGGTTGATCCTCACTGTACTACGATTGCGAGACGAATGAGCGCCTAGTAGCGCTGCGAGGTGAAATGTGCCAGCTGCTGACCCGGGCCGCTTTGATACCGGCGCCAAAACATTCAATCACAACGTTGATAGTAGTGAATCAATCATTTCGCCATTATACGAGTACGATGACGTCGCTGGGTTTGGCGAAGGAACTTTACTCCGAGCCGTGACGTAGTGTGATAAGGCGAGCTGCAATCTTTCCGTACGAGAAGCGAGGTATGTAGGAATTAGAGGAAAACAACGGGTTTGAGAATCAGTGATCGTCACAGTGTTTTTATTTTGCTTAAACACGTTCACGTGTTTCTTGGGCATTCTAAATAATGTCTGCTCAACTATTACGATGATGATTACTAAACGCTAAGAGCTCGTTCGCTAAACCACAGCTTTCGACACTGCTCAGGTTGTCGTCATCAAGCTTTTGATCCATCTGACAAACTTGGCCACATCCGTAAACACTACGTAATGGTTGGGATCGCAACGGAATCGATCCTGCAGGGCGGCACTGACGGAAACCACACCCCGTAGGTACCAGCGGCCATTGTGCTTGAAAACCATTCCGCCACCGCTGTCCCCATTGCAGACCGAGGTTCCGTTCTTGAACCCGGCACAGAACGAGCTGTCCGACGTAATCTTGCTGAAGAAGTCCCGGTTCGACCAGATGCACGTTTCGTGCGCCACAACGGGCATCTGAGCGAACGACAGCCGCGAGCTCACTAGGCCGTGCTCGGTGTAGCCCCAGCCCGGCACGAACCCAATCTTGTTGATCAGCGACTTGTAGTCGTCGTCGAACGCCCACAAACAGACTGGCCGCACAAAGTTGCTAAACTTGACATCGTCCTTCAGCAACAGCACGGCGATGTCGCTGAAGAACCGCTCGTGATGGTACTGCGCCGGTACGTGAATCGAACGGACCTGTGCGTCCTCCTCGACGCCGTTCCACTTGCCCAGATCAATCTTGCCAAAGTACAACAACAGGCTTTCTGCAGCGACCGTTCGACTGCTTTTCTCCAGCGTCACGCAGTGAGCCGCCGTGATGGACATTCGAGGCGACACCAGCGTCGAGCCACACAGGTACTTGAGCTCCGTGATCGAACTCCGATAGAGGGCGCCATGCCACGGAAACTGACCCCGTTCCGTTACCGTTCCATGGGTTACCAAGGGGTTGGCTTTTGGGACGACCGTTCCGCAGCTGTCCTCGTCTGGCTTGTTGATGTAGTGTGTCTGACCACCGGTAGCCGTTCCGGGCGTACTGTCTTTGTTGAGAAACGCATAATCCCCGGCGAAGTACTTCTCCCCGGCGGTGGTCCTCGATTGTGCCGGAGTTGGGCTGGACGACCTGGTTGCGGTCGTGTAGTCATCACCGGCATTCAGTGCCACTCCTGCGAAAGGATTCGGGTTCCGTTCGTTCACCAGCGACCGTTGCGTTGCCGTAGATGTTCGGCTGGACACTTCCCAAATTCGTTCATCCGCAATCGGACTGTAGGTCGTGGTGATGGTAGTTCTTCTGGTGGACGGTCTACAACGAACGGGAAATTAGGTATTAGATTTATCCGCCATGCTAAACACACACCATTCTAAACTACCGAGAATCCGATTCCACCGATGATGGGTAACTGGGGTTCGGTAAATGATCGCCCCTGCGTTCTTCTACGCCTACGCGACGTGGAAACAATTGTCCTCTATCTACGTCCGGAGAAGGTGGGATGGAACCGACAGCCCTTGTCGATACCGTACCATGCGAGGAATGATAGGACGAAGGTTTTTCCTGGGAAACTACAGGAGATGCCGCTGTGGCGTACGTATTAATCGGATCTACTACATGAGGAAAGACATCCGTTATGCTATGGTCAGTTTCACTAGAGGTTCTATTGAGGTTAGAGTAGAGAGAAATCAAACCCCTTTTTAGTTCCAATCTACACAAGACAAGATAGTTAAATAATACTGCTACCATGCATTACTTACAGCCTATGGGTGTTTTGTCCTCTACCATGGGCTACCGTCGGACGTGCCACCTGCCTCGTAGGAATCGGGTTCGTGTCAACGCAAATGTTTTGTCCATTGAAGCGAATCTGTCGCAGCAGAGGTACCGGTTGATCTGGTTGGTAGCGAACGTAGATCTTCAGAACCATCACTTCGCCGGCTCGCAAGTGTTTCGATTTATCCGCAATGTGAAACTCGATGTTATCATCGGTGCTGTAGTCCCTTAGAAACGTCTATGACGACGATGGAAACAAGCGGATGGCGTTAGCTAGCGAAAATGTTTGGAATGCTTTCAATTGTGCCTATTGGTCATACCCCAAATGTTAAGACCGGTGCAGAAAACTGGAGGTCCACAAACACTCCGTGGAGTGGAACGTTGCTCTTCAACCGCACCGTACCAAACCACGTGTCGTAGGAATCGTCTCGCTCGTCGTACACGAACACGGCCGGACAAGGAGATGTTTTCTGTAAACTTGGCTTGATGTACACGGCAAACACCACCAGCAGCGTAGGTAAAGGTATCTGCACATGAAAACGTTAATGATGGTGTTAGAATATTTTAACAACTTGCATACTACAGCGACTACAAGCACAGCTCGCTACAGATTGTGCACGAGAGTTTATTCCATAGAGCAGCGAACGCCGTGGTTCCAGACCACTGCTATATAATTTTCATTTAGTATTCAAATCAAATAGCGTCCACGATGCACGCAAATGACTAAGTAGAAACAGTGTCTGGGCGCACACGATGACTCCCAACGAGTACCACCGCTTGCATTTCCAGCTCCTCTAGCGCCCAAGTATCAACGGTTCTACCGAGACTAGAACTAACTAAACATCGTGCGATCGCTATCTCGACGGGCCACGACACCGCTTACGGCGGATAACGTCCGGAAGTCGAAGATCGTGTACGCAATGGTTCGCTGGTACGCTGCTTCGCTAGTTCGCTGGAGACTTTCCAATGAAATCGATATCCACTGCTTCGTATCTGCGTCATAAATTGAAGCTTTTTCCTTAGAACTTGATAGAACAGAACCAGTTTCAATGTAGGTTGGTTGGTGGGTGGGATAATGCGACGGTAGAGTGAAGATGGAATGCTGTTTCGACTTCTGTGGTGCCCATCGCTCGGCTTTTGTGAGGCACTGAACACACACGGTGCGTTGCACAAAACGGGAAGCGAACGTTACGTCACACTTGTTGTTGTTGTTACACAGGAATAACTTTGATTATTTTAAAGCAAACTAGACCGGTTTGTCACAGTTCCAGTTGTGGGATCCGCTTTGCTTTAGTTTCAATACTGTTTAATACTAAACTGTTATTAACCTTCATTTTGGGGCCGGTTGCTCTGTATCACGGCGTAATGGTAACCTGTTCCGATCCAAACATCCGGTTCACTGGCGGTCAATGGACACACGATATGTGCTGGCAGCGCAGCTCAACCGCAACACAACGATGTGTACCTGTGTTGAGGTCGGGACCGTAACTAAGATCACCTAGATCGCCGTACACTGGTTTTATGTCGCTAGACTCTGGAACTTCGATCTTCGATGCAGCCGCACGATCAGTCAAGCGATCGAGTGAGCTGCCGACTGCGTGAGCACAGCGTCGATGGATCAATGCGACACCCCACTTACCGGAGGTATAGCTTTCCGTCTGGCACCAAGGGAATCCCCTACGTCTACCTGTCGCTTGAGAGGGTCTCCTCTGGCTGAGTGAAAAGTGATTGATACAAATGGCTATACACCAAATATTCGTGTACATGTCATACTTCGACTTGAACTGTTGAACACGGGTATCAGTTTAATGTGTTTTTGATGTTCAAGTCTTTGCCTACTATGAACCGCGCTATAGGAGAATCGCGGAACATTTGCATTCGTCATGGATTGGAAATTCAACTCTTATCGAACACTTGTACATTTTTGTATTATTAATGCAATGAGGACTTTACATTACAACGTACTTTCGCTAAAGATGATGATTAGAAAACCAATTCCACGACTGTAACGCCCTCAGAATATGGGCGGCTTAGAAAGAGGCGTCTTTAGGGTCGTTCGTCGGAATCTAATTCGATCGAATTGCTAATCGCGGAAACGGTTTTTGCGTTTGCCGAAACCCACCGAGACGATGAGCATCCGTTTTGTTGTTTTAATTGTGCGCTCCGCGGCCCTTCCGCTACCCTTGCCGTCGGTCTTCGCATTTCTGATGATGCGCCCCGCGTTCAGCCCATTTTTGTAATCAGCCCGCCGCGAGCCCTAATTTAATTATCATCTCTCCGTGGCTTCGATGGCTTCGGTGCCCGACGGAGCAGCGTGCCCGATTCGATTCTAATTAAGGTTTAATGATGCCACCGGTTGGCGGGCGCCTTGGCGAAGCTAATGTTTTGCAAGGCCAAACGAAACCAATACGCAGCCAGGCACCGAACTAACACTAGCAAAGGCGCGTCTGTAGCAACACGGTAAAGGATCGGAAGGGGACACGCACACACCCATCGGAACCGGGGCCGGTGAATGCAACTGCACCCCACACAGGATGGCAACGGCAATTAGCAGAACATAAACACCTAAACCCACGGCGGTTTGGCGCGACAAGCGATGAACCGTTGTTATCGACCTCCGAGGCATTAGATCTAAGGTATGGCCTCGTTTTGAAGCGGACTCATACACACACACACGTGGCTTGCTACAATGCAAGGTCACCACCGTTGGGAGTGCAGTGCAGCCCAGTGAGCAAAATTGAGTGACCGACGCTCTTCTCACTATGGAAAATCAAGGTACCATCCGGTTACCATCGGGTTACCGACGGGTTACCATCGGGTTACCAATGTAATTTCTCCATTAGAACTCCCTTGTGAGATGGCCCGAAAACCCCGATGGCAGAAATTGGTAACCCGATTTTTTTCTCGAGCGTGCCCCTTGTCGTCTCCCTCTCTCATATGTGCCCTCTCCCTCTTTCTTTCTCTCGTATCCCCTGTCGGTTCCCGAAGTGAAAATGCTTCGTGTCGGTTTGGACATGCGCAGTGCCATTTATTTCTCGCTTTTGTGTGTTCGCTTTTTCGTTCACTCTACCGTTCGCCGTCCTGCTTCAGTGCATTGATGTAAACGCCGTGGTGTAAACGCCTTTGACGCCGTAAATGCCGGTGCCGCCGTAAATGCCGGTGCCGCCGTGTTAATTCCAGTCGATCGCTACTTAGTTTGACCAGCTTGAGGTAGAGATCTGAAACGAGCAGAGTGAAAACTTGTCAACATTATTTGAACACTACTGAACACTGTCCAATAAACTTACCTGTATTATTTCAATCAGGATCACACATGATGGAATGCACTTGAACTTGGTAGAAACTTGCAACTTGATCAACGCATCTACACACACTATACAAAATAGACAGAGTTCGACTTTGCCGCGACTCGAAAATTCGGTTAAGTCCCCGACGGAATGCTTTATGCGACTGCCGGTGTGCTTCGCGAGCCGCTCGGGACTGTGTGTCGCTCTGTCCCTTTTTTTCTATTCCTTTTCCTTTCTTTCATTCGTTCGTCTTCCACTTGCTCGCGGTCGCTTCGCGTCTCGGCCCTTCCGCCCTTCCCTCTCCAGGTAATTTAAACCCACAAGCTCGCGCGTGAAACTCCCTCCTCTCGTGGTTTCCTCCGCTATTTTCCGCCGCTGCCCACGAGCGGACCCTCATGAGCCGGCCTGCTCACTGCAGCGAGCGTCGCGCCCGCCCCCTCTCGTCTTCGCCGCAGGCAGAGGGGCGTTCGAGCTCACTCGTTTCAGCCTTCCTCGTCCCCTCCTCAGGCGGAGGGGTACCTCGGTCACTCAAAATTGTTCACTGGGAGTGCGAATAGCTCCCACCGTTGGCTTTATTATTGTTTCTATTTTTCATTACATAAACCGTTGCTCCAGTAGCGGGCGGATTGGATTTGAAATGCTAATGCATGCTGCTTCGCCTGCTTCACACTGCAGAGCCCCATGCCGCTCGCCGCGAGGTCGATGCATTTTTGTGGCAGTTCCGGTTCGGCTAGTGGTCCAGTGTCTGAGAGCACATCATCATCATCGCAATAGCCATTTGTTGAGCCGCACTGTTGGTGTTGATTGTGATAACCTACTCTCGCTCTTGAGAAGAGCGAGCACCCGATCATGGAGCGAAAAGAGGGAAAATCGTGGAAAACAAACTCGCCTCGCCTTCCAGTGAACCTGGTGCCTTGTTTCTTCCGGGTTTCGTCGGGCCGAAGGAAAACAAACCGTTAAAAACTCCCAGAACAACTGGCGTGAGAATTGGCCGTAAGATAGCGTCAGAGAACAACAGAGAGAGGGAGAGAGAGAGAGAGAGCTTAAAGAAAATGATTGTTCGAACGCGGTCTGAATGCGAACCGGTACGGGAAAATCTCAGACACGGAGACCACCGCGGCGTCCTTGTTTTTGAAATTATCTCCAGCCGTTATGTTGGCCAATACGTAATGGAGTTTGTTGCTTGACACAGTCAACTATTGTTACTCCATTTTACGCTACGTACAGTGCGTAACGCTAGGCGCTGATCTTCATTTCGTACACTTTGGTGACTTTTATTTCTACACAAATCTCCCACGCCCCGGCACAGAGGTCAACTGTGGTTCTCATCTTGCAGGTGGCTTTTTTTTCTGGGTGGCATCTTGCAGGTGGTGGCAGGGAACTATTTTTCTCTAAGGTTTTCTAGAATTCTATGTGCAATTTTCACTGCTCTTTTCTATATGCTAGTTTCGTTGCTCACTAACCTACGTGCTCGCTATCGCGAATTAAGCCGCTAAGATTATGCATTCTGGGAGAGTTCTCGACTATGCGCCGGGAACAGAGCTGGCGAGAGCGCGCTCTCTATGTTTATATGTTTTCCTTACGGCGGCTCTCGTATGTTGCACCACTTTTCCAACGCACCGACCGGCAGAGTGACCGAGCGCGTTGTCGTCTGTCCTTTTTATCACACACACACAAGGGGGCGCGTTCTATTGTCGAATTTTCGTCGGCCACAACGATCCTCTCTCGCGCGCGCGTTGCGTTGTTTCTCTCGTTGTTCAGCGCACTCCGCACCGTTTCTGATGAGCTAAAAACACAGTTGAATTTTAGCATCGTTTGTAGGCGGTTGCCGTTGTCGTCCGCTGTTCCGAGAACTCGTCTTTTCCTAGCCACACAGTAAGAAGGCACCAGCGGTGTGTGTGTGTGTGTGTGCGTACAAATACAAAACTCCGACAAGGCAAAGCAGTGGCCATTCAGCAGCGATAGGCAAAAAGTGGTAAAAACGCGGAAAAGGAATCACCACCAAACACCGTGCTGGGCTGTGCCGTGCCGTGTTTCGGTGTGCTAGGTGGTGCCCGCGAAGAAAAATAGGTTATCGATTGTTTTTGGTCGTGACGGGAAGGGAAACAACAACAATAATAAATCCATTCGCACGCAGGCCATGCGGTGGTTGCCGGGCAGCAGCGCGCCCGTCGAAAACTCACCTCACAGGTGAGACGCGCTGACCGCGTGGGGTGCGTGTGAGTGGAGTTTTGGAGCGGCCAATAACGGAATTGTAACTCCGCGTCACCGGCCATCGGTGGGGTGTTAATTGAATTTAAATTAGTAAATAATTGCCCGCCCGGTCAACGGGTGTACCGTGGCGTGGCCGTGTTGTGCTGTGATTGCTAAAAAAAAATCAATTCCCAAATATACGCGGCCAGACTAATACTCGGGGCGGGCGCTATGTGTGAGTGTTCCGTTAACATGTAAAGAAAATCAACTTCCCCCCCACCGAGTCCGGGCAACGATTCGTTTCGTTCTCGTTCCCGTTCCCGCAAATCCTGTCCCCCGGCGGGGTTCTAAAGCGGGTGACAAACATACGCAGCGCGAGTGCGTAACCAGGCTCCTGCTTTCATCAAAACACCTGAATCACCGGCGGCCACGCTTAACCGGGGGGGTCCTCTGTGTCAGAGCGACAGAGAGAGTACGATCGGGGTTTTCCTTTTGAGTTCAAAAGAAACGCACACAAATACGCACTCGCTTTCCGTTGCGCTAGCGCTCCGATTCTCGGCAGATCCTTTTGATGCGGCTATTTGTTTTGTTTCGCTTGAAGTGGGCCGTGTACCGCGACCGGCTTGTGTCCTTTCAAGCGAAACGGCGCTCTGGCGGCGGCCGTGTGTTCGTATCTGCCCGCCGCCATCGTCCGCACGAACACCACTTACCGGCCGGTGCCGGAGGTGTACACGTACGCATGAAGGCCACCGTTCAACGAGGACGACGAGATGATCATCTGTCAAACATTTGTTGTGCCGGTTTTGCTGTCAACCAACGTCGTTGTCGTGGTGGTGGCGACCTTCTCTCTTCTTCGTGGGGTCGATTGTTTACGAAATTCGTTTGTTTCCTTCTCATTTTCGGGGTTGCCTCTTAGGTCGGCTCAACACCGGGTCGGGGCTTGAATCTTTAAGGCCGCGCGGCTTGGGGTATTTAGAAATCCATTGGTCAACGGATCCGTTCCCGTTTGCGCTCGGCAGGTTTCGTGACTCTCAGCAGGCGGCTCAACGTTCGTGTGCGTGTGGTGCTAGAAAGTGAACACTTCTATTCCGAGAAGAAACCCAAGAGTCGATTGGTGAAAACAAAAATAAAATTAGTCAAATTCAATTTGTCCATCTTCCGGTGTGTGTGTCCGTGCGGGCCAGCGTGTGACCGGATAATCGGGTCGGGTGGCAAAGGATGCCAATCTGTCCCCCGGGACAGCCCGGACTGGTCCCGTGAACCCGGCTGGACCAAAGCTCCACTCCGCTGCTGCGATGCGATGAAGTGTGATAAATTGAACTGTCACAATGCGAAAGGTAAGGATAATCTAGTTACCCGTCCAAGTTTCTTATTACAGCACCTTTCTCCGTGTCAGTTTCCGTTGCTCTTGGCGCGCGGCCGTAAAGGGTTTCGGTCAACGTCACGCAGGACCAATCGAATTACAATTTCACTCCCCTTTTTTTATCCGAGTCCGACGGTGGGGGACGTTCGGTTTTCCCGGACGTGTGCCGCCCGATGTTCTGTTTTGGCCGGGGGCTCGCACAATGATGATAGATGATACTTCCGGGGCGACCGGGGGAGAGCAACCGGATGAGGCTCGCTTACGACGGGGCCTAGTCCAACGTGCACACGCACGCACGCACGGAGGCACGCTCATTTCCTTTTCTTATTTATCGACCTCCAGGGACGCCGGACGCGCCACCGTTTATTAGGTTTGTGGTCAGCGCTGGCGGCGTTTTGCGAGGCAAAAGGGTTCGCACATAAAATGTGGAGAACATTATTTACGCAAAGTAGATCCATCATGATTAGGGAAAGGGCGCCTGGGTAATGTCTCAATTCGGGGAATTGGTTTCGAATCGTTGTCCGTCGGTGCCATCGGTGCCGGTGCCATAGGTGGATGAGGAAATAATAAGCCAGTAACTGTGATCCGTTATTCATCGATTTCGATAGGATTTGGTTTAAGGCATCAAATTTATAGGAGACTCGAGAGAATCTTATTTTAAGACCGTTTAAAACGTTTACTTCTGTAATGTGAAGTTCCGTTTTGTTAAAAGGAAATGAAATGCTGAAGAAATGAACAATCCATTGTTGAAACATCGATCGAAACATTGGCTTATCTTTTGCCGATCGTTGTGCCAATCGTGGGTATATCTACTCCGTCGTCTCGCCATCGTCAGCCAAGTGTTAACAAGACGCTTGTGTCGATAGCTAATTAGCAAACAGCGTCCGGAGGCGACCCAAGCACGTCGCTTGTCGTGGCCTTAGCGCTCATCTCTGCCGCCGTAGTGTTCGATGAGGCAGCAACAATTTACGACTTCTTTCCGTCGCAATATTTCTTTACGGAAAACCGAAGATGAAGTCGTGATCTATGGGCGCACGAAAGAGCCATAAACAAGAAGGTGCTCCGTTCGAATGGTTGGTGCGTGTGTAAAGTTTTATGCTTTTCCAATATTGCCAATTAGGTGAGAATTAATTTTCTCCAACTGGGCAGTAACGGCAGTTAATATTAGCTCAATCGATTTTTGAAGCATTTCATAAGAAGCAACAAAACGGATAGTCGTTGAAGTTAAATTCAAATAATTTATTGAAGTTTAACCCAATTTAATAATTCTTAGATAGCTTTCGTTTTCCCAAAGTATCCTGCTTATCGTTGTGCGACAAAAACTGCGACAAGGAAGTTTGTACTACAAACCTACAATATGGATCCGACTTCCTCGTCCGGCATTGTTAATGACGGTCGTGGTTCTAAAATAGAAGAAAAGTTGGTCGTCAAGCAGAACACAAAAGAAGAAAAAAAAACGACACAAGTTTCTATTACCATATCCTTATCAGCTAACTAGCATCGCCCAGAAACAATGATTCAGAAACTCCTTGTCAGCTCAGCTGGGCTGTCTTGGCCGTGGGTTGGTGGGTGGTGTGATTGTTCCGAGATGGGACGAGAAGTCATTAGCTTTTGTTAGTTTGCAACCAGTTTTTCCTTCCGTAGCACTTCACCTGAGCACGACTTCGGGCCTGGATCTTTTCATTATTTTGCACACTTATCTCCGGTCTTATGCTTCGCTGCCTTCGACGCGCCATTCACCGTTTCTGCACGTCATTAACAAGGGATTTCCTTCCTTTGCATGCTTCAAGACTTGCTTTACTCATTCGTGAGAATTATGTTATTGTACCTGAGTCTCCTCACTAATTCATGCTGCCTCAGATGGTGCTAGTAACGTCGCGTTGCGAAAGTGGATGTTTTCACAATTTTAAACCTCCTTCCGAACATGGTTTTGCTACGTGGTGGATAGAACGGAAAATATTTTGTTGCTTGAATTATTCAGAACCTTAGCAACTCCTAGCGTAGCATTTTGTTTTCGTAGAAACTTTCTCACTCTCACGCGTTACATTCTCTGCGTGCATATGGAGCTCGATAAAATAAAGTTTAATTGCCCGAAACAGGAACGCATTCCTTTTAGCATTTGGCCCAATGGGAATGGGCACATAAAGCGTACATAAAAGGGAAACACATTAACCGCTTACGGCTGTTTTCTGTGTTGGCTCCAAAATTCTTGTCCCGTGAGATAATTTGGAGACTATCCTTTCCCAGATTTTTATTCCCGGAGCACTGGCTCCAATGGGTGGATAGCATTACTTCGGGTCCGATGTGACACCCAACCGGGTGGCAGCATTTTTTCTCCCGGCGGGTACTTCATGCTGTCAGCGGAATAATCCCCGAGCATGGAAACGGGATCCACGTACACACAAGATCGTCCTCGTAGCGCGTGCATCATCAGCAGCTGCGTCGGCTGTCGGAATGTTTCGGCTACCCGGAGAGAATCCCCGGACCGCGAGTGACAGTCAGTCCCCAAAGTGCTTGCTAAATATTTCATCAATTTTGCAACGGATTGTGATTTCCTGGCTCCGTCCGGTAGCGGCGAGCCTCATGCTTCATGTTCTCTTGTTAATGCATAATAAACTTTTTGTAGCCGTGGCTCAAAACAGTCACCTGAGTCGCCGGAGCTATTTGTCGGATTAGGTGTTGCATATTTTAGAAAGGACATTTTATTCAGTTATTTATCATTCATTAAAAAGATCAAGGAATAGCGAAGCGAAGCAATTGATATTGTGCTTCATATAATACTCGCCAATGTATCATGAAATAATATTAGGTATTAAACCCTCTAGCATGTAACGCGACCAAATAAGGACCTGAATTGAACGGTGTTAGTTAATGAATACATTTCTAAGCAACCGATAATTTATTGCCGGCAGCTTCCTCTAATGGAAAATGTTTTCAATTCCTTACCCAACGTCACGCAGTTACTTTCTTTTGATGCTACGCACCACCGGCCATACTTCTTGCGTGTGTTATTTATTACATTCTCCCTCGTTCCATTGCGCTGACCCCCATAACGATGTTGCAACGTTCCTGGTTTCTGACCCCAAACGGAGGCCACAGGCTAGGAGCTTGCGTTCAAAGGAAAGAAAAAACGGCACTGTCATCAACAAGTAAGTAAAAGTAAATGAAAGGACGCGCCGGGCCTTTCTCCACCACGCCACCTGCACGGCTCAAAGATCCTTTTCCCAGGCAGTGGCGCGGCCGGCGAATGAAATGCTATTTAATGGCACCGAATTTGTGCCACTAGGTGCTGCCGTCGTCAGGCGCCAAGTAAACGTGGAACATCCGGCCCAGCGGCCTCGAAATGGCTTCCTTCGCCTTTGCTTGCCCACCGCTGCCCAGCTGGTAACAGGGTGTCCGAAATCCGTGGTCCGGATAGGTGTGGTGCGGGGTGCCCTATTCACCCAATGGCACACCTGCAACGGACGACTTTTACGCACGCAATTCTCTAATGGTCACCGCTGGCGGGGTGGCTGATGCCTGCCTGCGAGTGGGAACCGACCGGAAACCCGTACCATATGGCCCACCGAGTGGGTCACAACGACACGCACGCATACACACATACACACACACGAACACAAACTTCCGGCCAACGGTGAACCTGTGTTCGGACGGTAATCGCAGATTGGAGACGATTGGCCTGGGGAACAACAAGGGCCAAGCTCAATTTCCTCTTTTTGAGGGCTGTTCGTCAATTGCTTCGTCAGCGAGTCGCCCAAGGCTCAAAGTATGGGAATCGGCGATGACTAAATGGGTCCCGGTCCGCTCAGGAGGGCGTTACTCTAATGTGGGTCCTTAAAGGGTTTAGCAAATTACACGTTTAGCCGGCGGGGCATATCACACGGGGCGATACAATTTTGTGTTAATGTTTGCTTTTTGAGTTTCAACATTTAAGGCTAAATTATTGGCCTCGAAGGGCTGCATTGAAGTGAAAGTATGCAAACTTTTCTACTGCGCAGTACTATTATTCATCGCGTATTTTCTCTAATTTTCTGTTTCATCAATGTCATAACACTGATTAATTGGCTTCTGACAAAACATCGAGTACAGAGCATGAAATACGACCAAAACATGGAGTTTGTGGTCCGATCGATTCCAACTTTTCAACATCAAAGCCAACCCGACAGCGTGCCAGTTACTACGCTGCATGAGCCCCGCAATTAGATGCAACGTTTAATTGCACACAATAGCTCATCATAAATAACACGTAATTGGCGATTAAAACCCGTTGGTTACGTTTTCCTTTGTTGATTAAAGAGGATAAAAATAACACATAAAGGAAAATAGTCGGGGAAAAACATGTTTATTCCCGGATGGGGACAATGGAAAAGAGGGGACAGCAAAAACACTTTGCGATGCTTATCATGCGTCAAAATGTCCTCTGTCCTTGCTCCTCGCATGTTGATGTGTTTTTTTAAACATAGTATACCTTTGAATGCTGTTTGTGAATGTCACTGTTTTTGTTTTCCCATCACTTAGCATTCACTTTACATTGCTCCTTTTGTCGAGCTTTTGAAAGCTTTCACTCCGGTTCGCATTAAACACGGTGGACGATGATTAATATTCAGCCGACGTTCGCATTCTTGTTTGAAACGTTTGTTATTCCGACCGTAGGTGGTTCGACCGGGGTGAGTTCGTTAGAAAGGATTACTGTCGAAGGTAGGCGTTCCGTGGCGTTTTTCGGAGGTGTAAAGCTACCTCTTTTACAGTTTCTAAAGGAGCCGCCGCTTCAAACGAGGCCAAAGCAACCGAGATCCGTTCGCTGACGATGCTACGTGTCTCGCATTACGCGTGGACGGATCATCCTCGTGCTGGGTGCTTTGAAGGTTTACTACGCGAAAGGGGGCCACACAGCCACGGTTCCAGTTGCTAGCCAACGGATAACGTCACCCGATAAGCCACCATTTCTATGGCCTCTAAGTCGCCCTCCGTTGTGGGCCTCCTTAAAGGGGTCCGGGAATTAGTTGCAGCTTCAGTGATAAGGATGCCTTTAATTGGCTTAATCGATGCAATGCTGCAATAATGGCTTTAAAAGGACAGTTTTCGTTTCCTTTAAAATTAGTAGCATAACCATATGAAAGAAAATCAATGTAATGTACGAATGCTGCTTAACATTCCGAAATCACAACAACTAAATCAATTTCCACATACCACCGAAGTAAGACACAAGCAATCAAGGCGGTCATTAGCTCTTCTGCCAACCGCCGACGGGTTATGTGGCCCCGGGAAAATGGGAATAAGCATAATTCACATGAGCCACCGGGCGCCTCCATGTTCGCTCTCACCGCGCCGAGCTCTTCGCTGGAACGTGCAAGAAAATCCAATTTCCGTAACAAGCCACTGTCGATTGCGGTCAAATGGGGCCGCAGCCAAGGCAGTGACGCTTGTAGTGAAAGTTTCTTGCAACACGCTGCCGAATAGGGGGATGTTTTACGCCGCCCGGATACGGATTCCACACAAACCGCGCGCTGCTGTCAAAGGAAGTGGCTGATTATAATCGGCTTATGATGATGATGGGGGACCTGCAATACGTCGCGCACGCTGTGTTACGCTCGGCCGTTCGGCAAGGGTCCCGCAAGCATCGTTATCAGTAATCTTCGGCCCTCCCATTTGTTGGCGTGCCGCAGATGAAAGGAACACCGTCAGGCTACCGACTACCAGGAGTAGGAGCGTCCAGTGTGGCGCCTCCATCGCGGCGGAGAACAATAAATCGAACAACGAACGGATCGATTTTCTCCTTTCGCAGCCGAAATCCGCGGCTGATTCCCTTTTAATGGGCTTCCAGCGGGCTGTGGGAGCATTTATTTAACACTTCATTAGCCGGTTCGGAAACCTCAGCCCACGTGGTGGCTCCCGAGTGTTTATGGAAGCGACCAGACACACGTATCGCGCCGTTTCGATCTCGTTCACCGTACGGCCGTCAGCCCTACCCACACAGGACTTTGTCTATTTATCTTTTTCCGTGGCCACTTACGTTCTCGGAAACGGCTTGGCAGACTTCTTGTCGGCCGGCGATTGCAGAGCACACACCCATCGGGCGGGCGGGCGACTCATAAATTAGTGTGCCGTGAGTAATAGGGGCTCTCTCCGAAGCCGCGAAAGGGCACCGCAGGTGGCCAAACTTTTAATTTCGCCCGCACCAGGCAGGGTGGGGGTGGCTTGGGGTGTGGTTCCGTGGCGCGTTTATGGCTTAGGTACTACGGTATAGAGCCACAAAATCCGCCACCAAGATGTGCAGGGGTTTTTCGGGGCGAGCACCGGCTTGGCGTACCGGTTCGTTCCGGTTCCGGCGTTTTTGGGGCCGAAAAGCTTTTGTTTGCTTCCGGTAGCCTGTGCGCCGTCACTGTGAGGGTACTCTGCTCGTTTTTCCTAATACGCTCACTACGGCACGCTAAAACCATCGCGAAAACGTGCTTTGAAATTGATTCGAGGCCGAGCCTTTCGAGAAGCCCCACTGCTACTAAACACTGGCCGGGACGTGCTGGCGCTCGTGTGTGTGTGCGTCACAAGGAGGAGCATCCGGCGCGAGCCGATCCGTGCCGGAACGAATCGTCTTGCCCGAGCTTAATGTAATTGCTTCCGTCGAAATTTGCTGTGAATTACGACGACATGCCTCGGCGGCGCAGCGGTCCCCGAAAAATATTCTTCCTTGCGTTGTGTGAAGCGCACAATGAAGTCACTGGTGGAAAGATAACATTTTTCTTGCGCTTCATTTGATGTGCGAGACGCGATAAGCAATGCGGCCGCGTCGTTCCAGCGCTCCAATTCCAATGCGCCGTGCAAGGACATTAGTGTAGAGACCGCGGACAGCCAGCTGTGCTTATTTTTACTTCCGAAGCTTTTTCCGTTTCATTGGAAATCCGCTCCCGGGACGATGGTTAATTTTCAATCTTCTTTCTTGCTGCTGCTCACGACGATTTGGGTTGTTTTATGTTAACAGAGAATAAAAATGTTTTGCGTTCATTGTGTTGGTTTTGCTACGTTATTCTTTTTTCGTGCACTAGTTGGTTAAAGATTTGTCCTATATGTTTAACATGTCAAGGAAAACAATCTTTTTTTGGTGTTACTTTAGTGTTTGATTGTTTTGAACTTATTTGTTTCATTTTCTCTGTTGGAAATATTTCACAACGGCCAACGTCTGGCGAACTGACAGCTCGCGCTCGCCCGGTTTAGACAGCGCCGCTCGGGCGAACACTCGCCCGTGAGTGCCGCTGGATCGGGAGAACGGGCCGTCAGCGTCGAGGATCGGGGGCCATTAGTACAATACCGCGTGCCGAACGGTACTTCTTTTAACCTCGCGACTTTCCGTTTATTCCGAACCGTATCACGAACCGTAAAATAACATTCCGAACCGTATCACGAACCGTAAAATAAACAGAAATAAAGAGCGTTAGCAGAGATCAAATTGCCCGCGTATTGTACGTTACTTCCATTTGTAACATTCTCTTTTACTTACTATTTTGTATTATTTGATTTGTATGATGAGTTTGTTAAAGTGAAGAATTCTTTATGGTGTTTAACTTAATAGTTTATTTATTGGATGTGATTTTGCATTGGTTTTATCGCATTTAGTAACTACGTTTAGAGCTTTCTTTGGTACTTTGATTTTGTTTTTAAGCCATTTCGCGTCGTAAAACAAAATTCAGTGATTTGATTAATTACATTTTTATGGAAACTCAAATGAATCTAATTCAAATCAAAATCACTCAGGCGATCTCTGGAAATGTATAAATAGAAGAACAATGCAGGGAACCGACAACACTCAGATGCCCTACAAGAATGCAATCAACCGTAGAGCATCATCGTTTGCTGGAACTCGAAAGGAACGCAATGTAATTTTGTTGCTCAATTACTTTCGCATTTTTAAGCCCATTCTCCGAACACGTCAGCGAACAGCGATTCCGCGTGATTATGTGCCACGTCGTTGGCATTTATCAAGCGAACAGGGATAGTGGCAGTACCTAGTGCACTTATTCTATAATAATTAAATGCATTTTGTAATTGCGCCGCTGCAAACTCGGGCACCATTTTTATGGAAGTCCGGGGCGCGCTACGTTAACAATTAAAATTAGCGTAATGGAAATTTTATTCGTTCGCAATCACTTCCACCGGAATGACATCGCGCTCCGTCCGTGGCTCGGCCCGGCTGCCTCGGCGAGTCTGCTGTTGCTGACGCGCTGCCCATTATTCGCCTTCAGCGTAGTTACAGCTCGTTCGACCATCATCTGCCGACCCCATCTTGCCTTGGAGATGTGGCTGGTCTTTGTGTGCAAGGGCTTTGTGCTTTTTTCACCGACTCAACGCAGATATCTCAACCGATGCAAATGACCCGAAACGGGCGCCGCCACGCAAGGATAGGCGCGGCGCACATTGTGTTTCTTCGTTTTCTGCTCCACCGAAAAAAGGGACGGAGGTGCGTGGTGAAAATTATGTTGCCCAGAAGGGCGCCTAGGAAATGGATGAAAAGGTCACACCGGCACCGGCTCGCAATGGGGCCGGAGATCAGGAGCTTCTATCCCGGAGCTTCGTTGTCAAAAATTCTCACGCAGCCAGGAACTTGGGCACTCCGGGAGTGACTCCGGGATAGACAGTCTGGACAGTCTGGTGTAGTTTGGGGGTGGTAAATTATACTCTGCTCCCGCTCACCCGCCCGCCCACTCTGGGGACGAAGTGATGAAGCTCAGACGAAAATGAAGTCGTCCGGTACATTTATCATAAACGAAGGATCATGTAGCCCGGTTATCGTCGCATAGATTTGGAATGGCAGGACTTTGGAAGCCTAGGCACTAAGGCCCCCAACGTCCAGCGGGGGCTCTTTTTCATTCCCCCCGCCTCCCCCCCTCTCTTTGTGTTTCGCTTCGTTGTTTATGGGCAGATTTTTCAACCATTAAATAATGTTGCTGTCGGACGCCGGTGCCTATTGTCATGATTCGAAGCTTCAACTTTATTGTGATGTGATAAGGTGAAGCTCGTGCTAAGTTTCTCACCACATCGCTTTTATCTCCCGCGTGGAACTGTGCACAATCACAGTGAAAGAGTTTGGAAAAGTTACCGAAGCACATTTTATCAATACTGAGTCTTGAGATACAGCTTTAGATACTTAAAGTATGTTCCGTTTCTTTTTAAAACTTTTACCTTTAGGATAATCTCACAATTCCCCAAAATCCAAAATTGCGAAGCAAATCGGATATGCCATCCACGACAGAAGCATAGCTCCATGCCCAATACATGTACGTTTGCCGTACGAAAATGGTCGTCGTGTGGTGGCATCACGTGCGAGTGCTTTTTGGGAAGTGCACTCATATTTTTAACTCGGAAAATATGCTTCTCTGCTTTTGAGCGTTTCATGAGTAGAGCATTAGAAAGCTAATCCTTTAGCTGCCCAAAGTGCCGCCCACATTGGGACGATTCATATTTCGCCTGTCGTCTCCGGACGTGCGGAGTTGAAAGAAGTTCCACGGCAGAACGTTCGTAGCGCAAGTTAGTGGGGGGCACATTCTGTCTTCAGCAGCTGATGGCCACACCGTCGCCATTCTTCTGGTCGTCAGTTTTTTTGTGTAGCTCATTTTGCGACAAAGTTAATTATGTTATGTCATGGTGTGGCCCCGAACGGAAGGAAGGGCAATGGCTGCACGGAAATCTCGTGGAATGCTTAATCGTCCTGCCAACTGACTCCCAGTGACAGAGAAAAATAACGCCTATCAATCATCATCTTATGAGCATCAGGCGAGCGCTTCAAACAAAAAATCGAGTCAACTGCCTTTTGCGTCCGGGTCAGGATGCATTAAACTAAAGGACTTTAAAAAAAATACATAAACCTTTAGATGTAACACGGCCACGGCCTCTGTAGCCGTGTCGTTCCTAAGGCTTTCGCCTAATGCCATTAAGGCGTCTTATCGGCTTGGTGTTTATTATACAACTGCAGTGCAACCCTTCAGGCCCCAGTAGACAGTCTAGATGGACATTTAAGAAGTGTTTGTGCTGTAAACTCGCGTGGCTAACATTGTCGTGGGTCTCAAGGGCGCCACAGTAATTTATGCAACTAGGCCTTGCGTCGTTAGGTCCGTTGCGCCTGTCGGCTGCGTCGGGTGTCACTCAATTTAAGCTGACAGCTGGCTGTTTCGGGTTCGTCCGTGGGCAGGAGCTAAATTGAATAAATCCAAATAAAGCGGCTGCTCCGTTTGGTGGTGGAGTTTAGACCAAGGGTCTGCTGCAGGGGAAGCATTTTACAATGAAGTGTTTATTGCTATCCATATGTTTACCTTTTTACGGACCAAAGTACCTTTATTTTACGGTAGCAGTCCTGTGCCCAAAGGTCCCAAGTCAGTGCTAATGAACGAACCTTTTTTCTTGCAGAAAATAATCGTATTCAAACTAAGCTTGAGAATCGGCGTAGTTGCGTTCGCTCAGCGGAACACTGTGCATTCAGCGGCCCTTAAGTGAGATATAATGCTGTTTGCGATTAGACTCAATCTTTGCGCTGCTGCGACGGACATTGTCGCTTGGCTTGGGGCCGTCATAAAAATAAACCCATATTTGCATGATTCGGCCGGGCCGGCAGGGACCGCATTTTGCGTCGCCACATCGTCTGAAGCTGCAAGCGCTAGACTAGTTTTGATGGACCGTTGCGCGCGCACACCGATGGCGGTGCATGGCTACGCAAATCGATGTCACACGCCATGATTCCTGGGCCTCGGCGGTCGGGGTACCAAGGCAACCGGACGGACCATTAATTATGCGCCGGTACGTGAGTGTGGGCCGAGGGCAGTGCGTTTAAATTATGTTTGCAGAGCCACACACAACATTTATCATCGGTCCGCCGGTCCGTTTCGCGGTGGAAAATGTTCCACTTCCGGTTAGATGCCTATCAACGGGCCGTGGTCGGTCGGTCGGTGGTGTCGACGTAAATGTAATTGGTTAATTGGATTCGAATTTGTCCAGTGCGAGTTTGTGCGGAGCGCACAAGAGGCGACCGGTTTGGGATGCTATCTGATGTAGACTGATCCCAATTAAAATGGTACATAAATAAGTAAAGCTTTTATTAGAATGCGCTATCAATTATTTAGATTGCGATTTGGCTGGAGTGGAGCTGGCGTTTCGTTTCGTACATCGTTTTGTACTTTAAAGGCACAAGAACTAGTAATTCGTGCGATGCAATCCATCAATCGAGCTGTTTTATTTCGCCATTCATTGTTATTTTAGAGATGCGTTGCTACATTCGGCTCACCAATTCATCACTTCGAGTTGGTTCCACCAAACACTCGGCATAAGTTTCGAGCTACGAATGTTTGATGGATGGATGGAAAAGGGCCTAAAATAATAAACGAGCAGCTCCGTTGTATATTGACCTTCTTAAAATGACGTTGTTATACTTCACGGAGATCTCGTGACTGTTTAATTTAATCCAGTTTGGCTATCGTTGTGGGTTCTGCCAAATTGCGTGTGCTCGTCCCATGTTTCTTTTCTTCGCGTACCATATCATGTAAGAAATGCAAAATTATCTTGCAACAAAGTTAAGGACACCGAAAAAAAGCCACTCCCATCAAAATGAGCACCGCGATATAAATGTTGCACGAGCAAAATCACTGTCAAACCATCGCTTGCAGCTCGGAGCATAAACACGGCGTGAGCCTCCCGCATAAGCGGCTGGCAGACGCGTGATGGCCCCGTGAACGCGAAATAAAAATTGAAGCGAATCCTGTCGTAAATTTGTCGCTTTACGACCCCACGGCCGGCAGCAGCAGCAGGTATTCCGGGGGGTTCGTTCATCGTTTGCCGCCGTTTTCGGCACGTTTCAACTGCGAATCTGGCTGCTGAAAGACAATTCTTGTCGTCTCACGACTTCTTTTGTTTCGCAAAGTCGCTCAGGTGAGTCAGGTGAGAAAAGGGATTTAGCATTCGAATGGTTGCACGTTACCGTTTCAATTATGGTGTGTCGTTCTGGAGCCCAACAACCGGCTGGGCGGCTGGTGAAATCTCAATTTATCCGTGCCGTGACCAGTTTAGATTTTTTGGTTTTACGCACCACGCACACCGATTTCTGTATTTGCTGATCATTCGTTTGAACAAACAACGGACAAAGGCGTAACGGAGCATTTGCATTACTGTGTAGGGTACGTGGGTCTGCCCTGGTGAGCCTTGCGATGACTAATTGACGCTACATCATCAGCTTTCAGGTATTTTTTCGGTTGACTGATCATCATTATTTATGAGCAACAAAAGTGTTGCATTACCAATTATGATTCGAAAAGCGTTGCATGTTGAGATCGCAAATGTAAAAGCTGTTTGTTTTTTTTATTTATTTCCTCTCAACCGGTGGAGCCGCATAGGCAATGGCGAGTTGCTGTGGGTTACTGCGCGAATGGAATGCGTATCATAATTAAATTTTATGGTCCAATGGGTATCATACGAGGTTTGTTCAAAAAGTATCGCGACTTTTCAATTTCCGCGGGCTACGTATATCCGATTTCCGATGTTTTTGTGGCGTTGGATTGCTACACATGTCAGTGATTTTTTGGTGAAAAGTTGAAATTTTTTGAAAAATCAGTCAATTTTTGACAATTTTTTTAGTGTGCACGTGTCTTGGCCCATCGTCGATTTTTGTCTCTTCCAAAAAATGGATGGCAAAGAATCTTTATCAAATTTTGTATGAAAAACGAAATTAAGAGCTCGGACGCAATCGAAATGTTGATTGTGGCTTATGGTGAAGCTTTTAAGACCAAAAGCATTGCTTATCGGTGTTTCAAATTTTTCTCAGTAGGCCGAGAAGATGTGAACGTCGAAAAGCCTACTTTGATCGATTGCGAACAGTTTTGCTTGCAGTTTTCTTCGATTGCAGGGTCGTGTTTCATCACGAGTTGTTGCCAAAGGGTAGAACGGTCAATAAGGAATATTACCTAAAAATTATGTGCAATTTGCGCGAAGCAATCCACCACAAACGTCTGGATTTGTGGAAAAACAAAAATTGGCTTTTGCGACACTGCTAACACATCGTTGTTTCTGCGCGAATTTTTGGCCAAAACAACTCTCTAGTGATGCCAAAGCCACTTTATTCCCCAGATCTGGCCCCCTGTGACTTTTTCTGTTTTTTTCTGTTTCCAAAACTTAAATTACCGCTTCGTGGTCAATTAGAGTTTTGGCGTACACAAAAATCGACGATGAGTCAAAACACGCCCAAGCAAAACAGCTGTCCAAAATTTACTGATTACTCAAAATGGCCGAAATTTTTACCATAAGTCACTGACATGTGTAGCAACCTAACGCCACAAAAACTTTGAAAATCGGATATACGTAGCCCGCGGAAATTGAAAAGTCGCGATACTTTTTGAACAAACCTCGTATATTTTTAATCAGTGCTCTTTTGATTGATTTTTCCTCGAAACCGCATCGCAATTGAATTGAAAGCCGAGCCGAGTAACGGGCTCGTTTCATCAAACGCGGAAAGTAAAAACCAAATGCAAATGGCGTATTCATAAATGATCAGTGGGAACAAACCGCAGCGCGACGATTGATGCGTATCCCATTTCTCTGTTCAATGTTATGTAAATGTTGCTAATTGAATGTAAATACACTTTCTGCCCTAATTGGTTCCGCGAGTTTTTAGGATAAAGATAGGCAACTTTTTGCAACAAGGTTCTGTTGTTGGCACAAAGTTTTGTAATTACGTTCCTGAATTGATAACGCTGATGAGTGTTTATTTTATTCGAATGTTTTATACCCTTTAAAGTATTTTCAGGAGAGCCTTACCTCAGTTGAAACAATTGATAGTTGCAATAATTGTTTTTTTTTTTACTGGTAGACCCTAGCATTCTTTTTGTGCGTGCATTAATGAAAATGTTATTCCAGTTTGTGTTGCGAACATATGCACCTTATGCCATCGTGGAAGTTATAAAGTGACATAAGCCAATGGCTGGTAATACTGCATAACTCTCTGGCACCTATTGCATCGCAGGAAGTTGGTCGATTGAATCGGTCGCCAATTTATTTCGCTCACGAAAAATGGGGCTTACCGTTGAGTTAAATCATAATTAAAACCGTGTTCCGTGCTTCGTATGTTGCTTCCGCTGGCAAAATGGTTGTCCAAAAAAGCCGGCAGTCGCGCGACG
The DNA here is from genome assembly GCF_943734635.1 of Anopheles cruzii. NCBI lineage: Eukaryota > Metazoa > Arthropoda > Insecta > Diptera > Culicidae > Anopheles > Anopheles cruzii. The sequence goes on from NC_069145.1 coordinate 8,138,378, forward strand.
CAAATGAAAACAAATAAATATCCGGCTCCGGCTGAAGCGCAAACATCGGGGTGGACACCGTGTCCGGCGGACTGTCGTGCGGCGGGCCCGCGCAAGCAGTAACTCCGTCCGAAAGCTCGCTGGGTTGTGTGCGATAGTATGTTTCTACTTTTTCTGTTTGATGTCGGGAAAAAGTTGTGCTAAAAACTGAATTCCGGTCGGTTGGTCGGCAGGCCGGGCGGGCCTTCGTGCAACTGGCATAACGACTGAGTAACGACTCTCCCCTGGACTCGAGTCGGGCTTTGCGCAGGGCCGCAAATAAATTCGAATGAATAAAAACGAAACTTTCGTAATTAAATTTGCAACCGAATGGAGCAGACGGCCATTTGGCAGTTAGCGCCAGTTCTGCTGAAGCCCATCGGAGAACGCGAGAACGCGGGGCTTTTTTTTCCCCCGGCAGTCGCTTCTTCTAGTCGATGAGCTGTTACGCGGAAACAGTTATGCAAACGGTGGGCTGTGATGGGCACCTACGCCACTTTTTCAAAACCCGGAAACGTTGGCTCAGCTCACGTTCCCCGGTTGGCCTGTGTTGCGTAGGAAAACCAAAACTAGCTTCCAGTGCAGCCCGGGACTGCGGACAGCACGAAGGACTGCTCCGTGTACCAGCACCATACGAGGATACCATGGCATAAGACGCATGGTTCGAACGTCCTCGTTGGTGCTATTGATTCCTTATTTTTGGCACCTTTCGAGCGCGAACGAACGATAAGAACAGCGCCCCATGGAGGCGGCTGTCCTCTGCAGAAGAAAGAATGATGTCTCCGCTGCTTGGGATGGGCCAAAATGGGGTGCCCAAAAAGCCTAACGATGTCCCGTTTGTTGGCAGGACCACCGTGGGTCGCAAACCGCGCCGGGTCAGAAGAAATGCAGCGATAATGCACCTTAATGAACAATTGTTGGCGACGGAAAGGGCTGGTTTGTTGGAAAGTTTTGCTCCGGCCAGTTTTTCCAGCCCATCCCTGCCCCCCCCCCCCCCCCCACCCGTTTAGTTCGTCCTTGCAGTCTTTTCAATGTCTTTCTTGTTTTTCTTTGCTGTAAGACTCCATTCTATTTCCGCAACTTTCTAGCTTCTTTCGTGCTCAGTGTAGGCTCAGGAAGCGGCTCTCGAACTGGCCTGAATGGGGCTCCCCGCTCTGCAGAACCACGGCACCCTGACAATATTTATAGCTCCTGCTGCCTGGTGCTGCTGTGGCCAAAGACTGTTGTCGGCTCCGCGTGGTTCCGGCGCAGCATGCTGCGATGCACACTATTATTGCCGTGACCTAGTGAACGGGACCTAGGTTTTGACCCTGGAGAGAAATTACGCAAATCGTCGAATGTTTTTAGGGCCCCGAAAGGGAAGGTCTCTGCAGCGGCAGCGGCAAGAGGGGCATTTTTCATTGCGAAAGGTTATTTGTGCATAACGCGCGCCCCTCGTTGGGTGGAAATCAATATTCGCGAAAGCTTTACCGGTGGCGAGTGCAAGGAGTTGAAAAATGAATCCAAATAACTCATTAGTTATAGCTGTTCAGAATTTATGATTGACTATAGTGTAATTTTCATTATGGATATATTTCAATTTTTTTTCCTAAATTCAAATAAACTGGCTGAAACTGAGGATGAGGCGATTTATGAGAAAAATTATGAACCCAGATGTAGCTGAGATCTTTGACAATACAAATGGCTATCGATATCGGGAAGTTTCACGACTACGGTGCGACTTATGCAGGGTAAAATATGGCCCTTTGGTGTAATTTTCTGTTCTGTTTCCTTCAGTACGTATGGTTCCTGATATTTCTGTCACTTTCAAAATTTCAGAACACATTTATGATTGGGTAGTGTTGCGATTGATATTGCGCAGGAGGTTCGTGGAATTATTGAAAGCTCGGGCACGGGCACACCAACAAACTCTACAGGAAAGCGAAGTAGTTTTCAACTGGCAAGCAATTTCGATTTCATGACACTTCAAAAATCCTGGAATTGCATTCCTCGTGTAGTGGATAGATTTCTGCAGTGGACTGCAACCATGAGTCTGGGAATATTGGTTCTGGTGCATGTGGCCAAAACTGCTGCTACCGATGCAGTGTAAATTGGGGAACGCTGTTGTTTTCTTCTCCATTCACTCTGCTGGCTATTTGCTCATGAATTGGTAATGCACATATGTTTTCCGATGTGTTGTGCAATACCCGTATTGAAATTTGCTTTCAATTTGCTGGCCCGTTATTCGCTGGACTCGGACCGGTTGGCCAGCACGATGCTGCCAAATCGACAAATTTATCGAGCTGGAAATGAGTTTTACGTCTGTCTAGAGTTCCTTTCGGTTGCCATAGAGCTCGGGTGATTTTTGTGCTCTTAGCTTGAATTTATGCTGCCATATTTTATTCTTTCAGCTCGAAAAGAAAAAATGTTTTTGCTAAAGGTTTCGGTAATATGAAGTAATACTCCAGGATTTGCTCCTCCTTTAAGCCCAAAATTAGTGCGACAAAGTGGTGCTCGATGCCGGAAAAGTACATTTCGATTGGCAAATCCCTTTTTTTCACTTTGGCCCTTCAAGAATGGGGCCGGGTTTGTAATGTGGATTCTTGGCGCTTGGCGCGAAGTTGTGTAACTTCAATGGCCCGACGAGTAACAAAGAACAAAGTCGATCCATCAAAGTTATTTACGAGTTCTGTTCTGGCTCTGAGGCCAACGGATTCATCTCCAAGTTTCAGCCTATTAGGTACCTCAGCAGGCGAGCTGTTATATCTTTTCAGTCTCGCTGGCCCGCGGAGCCAATAATTCTTCCAAAAGGCAATCCGATTGCCGTAGAAAGTTACGGTGCTCTGTTGGCTTTCGATCACTGCGCCACGGTACGGGATTCGATGATGATGATGGTAAAACGCGGCTGGGCTCTGAGCCAAATTGAACGCAGTAATGTCGGTCGATTTGTTCTGTCTTGTTGGTGGCTTTTCGTTTTCTTCGATTTTGTCTTCGAATTTTGAACGGTCATCTTCAGGGTCGCAAATGCCTTCGTGTGTCTTATGGATGGCAAAGGGTTCCGATGTGCCTTTTTTTTGTTGAAGGATGATTCGTTTGTGTCACGAAAGGTTCACACGTTTGATGTAGTTTTGCTTTGGTTGTTTTTCTTTTTCAAAGTGAAACCTGAACAAACTGAAAAGGGAAGGAATACAAACGATATTCCTTCTTTGGACCGTATTTTATAGGGATTTTATTTCGTTTTATTGTGATGTCCTTTGGGGAATTTGGTTGTCCTTTTCAATTTAGTGTAACGTTATTCAAATAAACTTCAGATAGTGTTTATTTGAGAAATGTTAGCTCGTTTGGTGGATAAACTCTGTACCCTCAGCAAATATTGCAAGAAAATGGCTAAAATCCGTCATTTCCTTTGGTTTTTTCCCTCTAAAACTAAAGTTTGTAAATAACGCAACATCCGATCAGCATTTATCGCCCGAAACACATCCCCATTCGGGGGCTCCGTTCGTGCCAAATCCGTACAGATTTACCTCCGCATTTCGGGTCGGCAATATCGCCAAAGAAAGAAAAGTTGGGCGGTTTATCCCTAAAAGGTTGCCCAAGTCGGCCACAGCAGCGTCAGGTCCTGAAAACGTAATCTGTTTTTTTGTCACTTGTGGGCGGTCACTTGCGAGACGGGCGTAAGTATTTTCCGTTTACTTAAACCCGAGGAATCCGGGAAAAGCGTATCACAAAACCAGAACCCCGGAACTAACCCCGGTTTTTTTTCTTCTTTCCAACCCGTTTCCATTTGGGTCGTAGCAAAAATTCACGAAGAATGCGTTGAAATACCTAACCACTCTTCGTGCGCAACATAAAATAATATGCAAAACATTGTTTGGGCATACTTCGTCTTCGGGGGGTTCATTTCAGTTTTAGCTAAGGGTGCGCTTCTTTTGACTAATTGTAAATGTTTTTTCCCCTGTTCCCGTTTGCAATTCTTTTCAGCAGCTTGCTTTAAATTCTTATTTCTGTTTCTAAGTTAGTTCGACCAATTTTCAGTAGCAAAGATATTGCTCGAAATTGATAATAAATTTTTGTTTTCTCTTTCTTTTGCAGGTAAGCAAAGTTTCACTACTGCCAGCGAGAATAAACTAAGCATTTTAATCGATTTTTTCTAAAAGGTATGCTTGTTCAAGATAAAATTTCCAAAGTTTATACGCTCAAGAGTGTGTGGAAAATGTTCTATACTTTTCCGACTGAAGTTAAGCAGCATGTTCATAGTGAACTCGCACTGCACACGGATGCCACATCACGAACTGTCATACGCAGTCCAAGGGTGGGTCTTTCCGGTGGGTTTTTGTATTAACGTTTTGTTCTCCGGACCAGTCGGCCGGATCGTGGCTTAGGGGAGCTTGGGCCTTTCGTGGAGCGTGTTTTCCTGATTTATGTTGTTTCGCCGAAAGTTTGGCAGTTCGAAAGCGGCAGCCCGGAACCTGCCCTTGGCAGAGGATATGGAAAATAGTATGCAGTCCCTGTCGCTTGGGCTCCTTGGGATCTTTTCCGACCCATATGTGGTGTGTGGTGGCTTTCCGCACGAAAAACTTTGACCCCCATTGTGTGTAGATTGTTTCGCGACAGGCCCAGGGTGAGTGCTTTTGACTTAGAAAAGCTGGCCAGCCACTGCGGTGGCCACCGTAGACGTGGCTTCTTATGCAATTCCCCGGCAGCGTTAGCAGCACATATCTCTAGTCTGGAGTTGTAAAAAGAGCGTCGGGCGTTGTGCTTTTCGACTATTCGCTCCGTCCGTGGAATGCCGCGGAATGCCAAAACCGCAATTCGGTACCGCAGCTGGCTCGATCGTACGGGGAATGGCTCGGTGTCCTGGAATGTGACCCGAACTAACTTCCGCTTCGGACTCACGAAAAAAAATTCAATCTTTTGCATACCGCTGGCACGGTTGGTATGTCGCCGTTCGCCGGGTGGAAGGTTTCTCGGATCGATTTTATCCAAACTCTCCACAAAAAAAAACCCGGTCGCTTTGGAGGCACTACCTTAATCCAGCAGCAAATTCTAAACACACTTCACGCAAAAAAGTGTAACCTTTTGCTGATTTGTTGTGTGCCGTCGAATGGACCACTGTGCGCCAACGAAGGTGTAATAAAATTCTAGATTGTTGGAAAACTCACTCACCAACTTTCGGCGTGCCGCGTTAAGGCGGCCAATTTACGAGGACAATTCTTTGGCGGTATTTTATTGGCGCCCTCTGCCCCCGTCTCACATTCCGTGTGGTGCATTTGAAGGACCAGTAAAGAAAAGCTGGTGAGCTAGATGGTTGTCTTCGAAGACCCCTTCCAGGCCCTCGGGCATAATGATTAATGGGGTGAAAGTTATAAACCCTGAGCCTGAAACGACGGTTCTATGTTTCAACATCTTTCGGCCAAAAGATACAGCGCGCACAATGCTCCTTTTTTTGTCATCGTGGGTCGTGTGTCTCGCCGCCTGTTTTGGTGCAGTGCGCCGCAAAGGATTAGAGTGTATCGGGAGACGCGACGAGCAAACTTGACAATCGACAAACGGCATCAGCGGCCGATTCGATCAGCTCAGCAGCTACCACCGCATTCAATTACTCTGCGACTCTGCGAAGGAGCTGGCTGGCGCCGTGTCGACACTTAACATCCTCTGTGTGTGTGCGTGGCAAGGATGGCCGCCGGCGAGACCTGCCGTTCGCCAAATACCAT